>NW_015387148.1:224125-243095 GCF_001527695.2 Protobothrops mucrosquamatus
ATTCTGGGTTTTTTTCTATGCCACACAGGCTTCCATAGAAGCGCTTCTCTTTCAGCCAGTAGATCCATTTTTGTTGCTTGTAGTAGTCTTTGAGAAAATATAAATCCCTTCCTCTGCAATAAACATCTTTTTCTCTTCTCCTTGCAGCATCGTTGCTTTGTAGTTTGAAATCTTAGTCTTTGTTTCTTCTGATTCTCTAGGTTGCAGAAGAGAGGGTTGTCAGGGGAAATAAGTTCCTCTTCTATCTCTGTAGATTCCTCTTCTGGTATATTTTGATTTATACCATATTCAGATGTAGCCTGGACATCCATTTGAACATATGTAGTAGAATCTCTGTGTCTTAATTCTAAAGTACAGTTTTTAATTGTAGCATGTATTTCTGCAGTGGCCTCATAGATCTTTTCCAATATGAGTGCACAATTCAATTGTAGCTGAGGTTCCTCCATTTTAATACCAATGCTTAAAAGAAGGTCTCTTTTTCTTTTTTGTGGAGGCTATATTTCATGCAAACAACATCCACCCCCACTGCTTCCACAGCTGTACAGCTTATCTTTCCCTCAAAGGTATTTTGAAATTCAATGTTCCATCTTTAAGAAAATAACCAGAAGTTGCAGTATTAAACTTTCACCACTAGATGCCATCAGTGAGTTAACAAAGGTCTTTTCCAGAAATCAATTCCTTTTTTCTATCTTTTAAAGTATGATGTATAAGAAAAGAAATAATACAGTTCTTGGAAAGAGAGTAGAAAACCTTTTCCGTCTTTTTTCCTTTTTTATATCCAAAGAAAAAGATATACATAAAAGTAAAATATAGTCTTTTTCTATATTTATAAAACACCTTTCTTCCCAAAAAAAGTAGAAGCTGCCTTTCCAAGCCAGGGAAATAATTCCAAAAGCTCTTACAGGTACCCAAAAAAAAGTAGAAAAGAGAGAGTTGCAAAGAAAGTTCTCACCCGGGTTCACCACGGGGGCACTCACAGCTTAGATGTTCTCTGACTTACAGTCTGAAGCGGCAGGACGATCGGACATTTTACTGGCCGATCTTCTTCTCCGTCGGCCTTCAGAGATCGTCCGGACAGCTGGAGGAGCCGCCGCTCCTCCGCAGCCGGACAGCAGCCTCCTCTATGGAAGTCGCACCCTCCAGGGCGACTTTGGAGCCGTATAAGGCTCCACCGATGGAGGGAAAGCTAGCCGGCGAGGAGACAAGTCTCCCTGTGAGACTAGCAACGCCGCGAACTGGAACCGGAAGTCCATTATATACTAGATTTCTATATAACTGTATCTGTAATGGTGAGAGGGATCTAGGAGTCCTATTGGACAACCATTTTAATATAGGCCAGCAGTGTGCTGCAGCCACCAAAAAAGTAAATGAAGTTCTAGAGGGATAGAATCAAGATCACATGAAGTGTTATTAATACTTTATAATGCCTTTGTAAGATCACATTCAGAATATTGCATCAAGTTTTGGTCACCAACACTTTAGAAGATAGGCAACACTTTACAAGATAGGTTCAAAATACAGGATCTTGAAAGACTTGAACACAACAAAATGCAATTCAGTGGTGAGAAAAGGTTTTATACTTAGACAAGAAAAGCCAAATGCATAGGTATATAATAGGTGATCCTTGCTCAATAGCAATTACTGTGAGAGGGACAATGGACAATGGACAATCGCTTGAATATGAGCCAACATACCACACGGAACAGCACACACTCTACTAGAGAGAAATTCCCTAAAGATAGGCTCTAGCATGAGTCCGAAAGCTTGGAAGACAAATCTCTGGTCCTGGTGACCGACTCAGATTGGATCCTGCAACATTATCCTGGGACACATATATTTGCCAATGAAGATGTTGATTGGGGTGTGTTGATGGCTGGCTTTGAAGTTGTTAGCTGTCATTTGCTTGTTTTGCCCAGCTCTCACCTTCTAAGTACTTGATAGGCTGGTGGTAAATCAGCACTCCTGTTGATTGTTTCCCAAACTTCAATCACTTCCCTGACTGTTTTTGTGCCTGCTCGTCCAACAATCTTAATAGCTGCAAAATTGAATGTGTGTCCTTGTTCATTGCAGTGTGAAGCTACTTCGTCTAACTGCTCACTTGTGTTCTTGCAATCTAGTAGTTAGCTTCTTCCCTATCTGTCACAGGGGCAATCCATGCAGGGGATCAGTAGATTACATTGGAAGTATCTCCATCCTCCTTTACAATGCATAATTTGTCCTCATATGGTAGCCTCTGGGCAGTGTGTGATGCCCAGTTGCAGATCTCAGAAGCTGTGTTCTACAGCTTTCGAAATGTTTTAGATGTATGGCAGGGTGTGCAATGTGGTTGGTCTTGCACCTTGTTTCTTCCTTTGTCTTCCCACCGTGTTGTTCAGACAACTTGTGACAAATGATTGTGCTGTAGGTACCCATTCTGCATTCTACGTGTAGGTACTACCTACAGTCATTTTTTTATGTACTCAAACTGGTAACATCCATGTATAGTTGCATCATTTTAGTTGTTTGAAGACAGCATTAGTTACAAAGAAATCAATGGAGTGGTACAAATTGATGTTAATATCTTGCTTCAATTCTGTTTCTCAATTCAACTACATTTTCCTGTTTCCAACTTTGTCATTCCAGTCTCCAATTACAAGTAGCACATCTTGCTTGCATCTTCTGTCAATTTTAAATTAACTTTGTCATAAAACTCCTCTTTTTCTTCTGCATTGGTGGTTGGAACATATCAATGAATGATTGTTATATTAAAGGGTTGTCCATGCAGTCTAAATTACATGATTCAATAATTGATTGCACTGCAGCCAAGCAATGTTCTTGCTATTCCATTCCTAACTGTAAAAATGCTATTACTATATGTTTTTCAGGTCCTGATTAATAAACAATGTGTCCAATCTCAGTATATCTTAGTTTACTGATCTCTAAGATGTCAATTTGTAGTATCATTTCATTTTTTACTGTGTTGAACTTTTTTGTGTTCAAGCTTCTTATATTCCATTTGTACTGTAATTCAATCTTTGCAGCTTAAGATTTTCTTTTCCTGTATTGCAATAAGGCTTTAGTGTGATAAACATCATTAGTACTCTGAAAGACCTTCAGCACTTCCTCAGTAGTATGCCATCCAACCTGCTATTGTCTGGTCACAATAGCACCAATCTTTTCATATGGTTATTTTCTTGACAGGAGTAGTTTACCACTACCCTTTCCAAGCAGTATGAATTGGTGCCTTTACCATTCAATAGGAAGGTCCCACACAAAGCAGTTCTTTTGGTTTCCCCAATCCCAACCCCATTGACCAGTCCACCAGCAGCCAATGTAATACCAGGAAGAAATTTTGAGAACACTGAGGAACTAGACAGATAACAGGTCATTCTCTGGCCATGACAGCCTTGGAACCAGGCTGCTTGAAGGGAGTCTGCCCCATCTCTCTATTTTGCAAGCGTGCAGCAAAAGCATTCCAGAATGGCAGGACACATTGGTGGACCTGACAGGTAGTTTCCCAACACCAGCCCTCTACCAAGCATCATAGCAGGATTTGGGGTTGTTTCTTGTTTAACACACACTAATATATATAATTTATGTGAAACACACATAAAGTTACTTTAATTGCTAGATGGTTTTTCACGTATGCCTGGATAATTTAACTATCAAAATTAGCTACAAGTTCATCTGTTTGCATTGCTGGAGCAAACTTGTAATATTCAGAAGAGTGAGAGCAAGTTTTATTAGCTCTACCACTAAGCCTGCCTAGGTCTGATCAATTTTTTTAAAAGTGACCAAACTCTGTGCCTAGGAAGGTGTCACAACACAATGAGACCCCTAGAGTGTTGTTTTCTAAACTCCGCAATCCCATACATGTACTGTACTTAGAATAACAAAGTTGGAAAGGACTTTGGCCATCTTCTAGTCCAATCCCCTGCTCGAGCAGGAGATCCTATACCATTCTGGACAAATGGCTGTCAAATTTCTTCTTGAAAACTTCCAATATGGAGCCCCCATAACTTCTGGAGGAAAAGCCATTCCACTGACTGTTCTCACTGCCAGGAAATTTTTCCTTAATTCTAGGTTGGCTCTCTCTTTGGTAATCTTTCATCCATTATCCCAAAGGTGCTTTTTCCAAAAGGCAACTGGACTTTGTTCTTTTTTTTCCTTTGAAAACATTTTGCTTCTCAGTTTCTTCAGAATTTCTTGGATGAAAAGCAAAACTATTTCAAAGAGAAAAAAAGCACCTTTTGGGGGAAAGCACCTCATCCTAAGAAAGCAGAACTCGTGGAAGCAGTTTCTTCCAAAAGGAACTTTTATTAGGACAAGCTGACAGCAGGTATAATAAACAGGATCTGAGGGTTTCCCGCTCAAATCAATAGGTTAAAAGTGTCCCAAGCAAAACCCCACCCCATCATCCGGTCAGTTCACATGGGCCAATCCCCAAGTGTGGGGAAAGAGTTGATAACACTGGGCTGTCTCAGGGTTTCAGCGATGTCTTCACACCTTCTTCCCTTCCGAGGGCGGAGATAAACCATTTGCCGGAGGCACATTCCATTCTTCTCCCCCCTTCTCTGGCTGACATCAAGGGAAGAGATAGTATGCAGAAACAGCAAAGTGTCACAATGTAGCAACAGGAAAATAAAACAATAAAGCAATAGCCCGCAGTGTTTTCCCCCCTCCCCTCTAGGAGTATGGCAGAACCCAGAAGTATAGAGAGAACAGAGTTTGAGTTTAAAGCAAGAAAGGGGTCCCCTTAGAATATGGGTTCTGACAGCACGTTTGGGACAACCATGACCTGGATGATTGAGAATCTGCTTAGATTTCCCTCTATTACTTTTTATCCTGCTCTCAGGTGCTTTGGAGACTAAGTCAACCCCCCTCTTCTCTTTGACAGTCCCTCAAATATCAGTCCCCTCTAGGGTACCCCAGCCCTTCTCTTTATTAGACTAGACATACCTAGTTCACACAACCATTCATTTTTATTTTAGCCTCCAGTCTTCTAATCATTTTTGTTGCTTCTCTCTGCACTCTTTCTAGAGTTGCAACATCTTTTTTGTATCACAGTGACCAGAATAGGACACAAAATTCCAAATGTGGTTTTACCAGTGCTGTATAAATCGGTACTAACACTTCATGTGATCTTAATTCTGTTAATGCAGCCTAGGATTGCATTGGTTGTTTTGGCAGCTGCAGCACACTGCTGGCTCATAACCTTACTTTTTTCACCACTGAATTGCATTTTGTTGGCTAGAACCCATTGTTCGTCCAAGATTTTCTGTATCTTCTAAAGTGTTAGCAATTGGTGTCATCTGTAAATTTGATGAGTTCCCCTTCTGTTTCCTCATCTAGATCATTTATGAAGATGTTGAAAAGCACTGGACCCAACAGTCTTGAGATAGCCCACTGCATGCTTCCCTCAATTTAGATGTAGTTCCATTAAGGACTGCATGTTGAGTGCAGTTAGTCAGCCAGTTATAAATCCATGTAGTGGTCTATGCCACATTTTTTTATCTTAACAAGGAGTAGGCTATGATCATCTACTACTACTACTACTACTACTACTACTACTACTACTAATAATAATAATAATAATAATAATAATAATAATAATAATAATAATAAGTGCCTTGGGTGCAATCCCAAAACAACTGGAGCACCACTTGAACACCATCAGCATTGACAAATTCGCCATTAGTCAATTGCAAAATGCGGCCTTACTAGGAACTGCTTCCATCAACATCCACATCTGCCTATCCCAGGTCCTTGGTAAGGACTCGATAGGTAGACAAAAATGCCAAATCCAGTTTGAACATCTGGCTGACTGTGCGATGATGATGATGATGATGATGATGATGATGATGATGATGATGATGATGATGATGATGATGATGATGGAAGGTACCTTGGAGGTCATCTAGTCCAACCCCCTGCTCAGGCAGGAAACCCTATACCTTTTCAGACAATTGGCTGTACAGTCTCTTCTTAAAAACTTCCAGTGTTGGAGTATTCACAACTTCTGGAGGCAGGTTGTTCCACTGATTAATTGTTCTAACTGTCAGGAAATTTCTCCTTAGTTGTAGGTTGCTTCTCTCTTTGATTAGTTTCCATCCATTGCTTCTTGTCCTGCCTTCGGGCACTTTGGAGAATAGCTTGACTCCCTCTTCTTTGTGGCAACCCCTGAGATATTGGAACACTGCTATCATGTCCCCCCTCGTCCTTCTCTTCATTAAACTAGACATACCCAATTCCAGCAGCCGTTCCTTATATGCTTTAGCCTCCAGTCCCCTAATCATCTTTGTTGCTCTTCTCTGTACTCTTTCTAGAGTCTCAACATCTTTTTTACAAAACTGGATGCAGTATTCCAAGTGTGGCCTTACCAAGGCATTGTAAAGTGGTATTAATACTTCACGTGATCTTGATTCTATCCCTCTGTTAATGTAGCCTAACTCTGTGTTGGCTTTTTTGGCAGCTGCAGCACACTGCTGGCTCATATTTAAGTGATTGCCAACTAGGACTCCAAGATCCCTCTCACAGTTACTATTGAGCAAGGTACCCCTATACTGTACCTGTACATTTCTTGCCTAAATGTAGAACCTTATTTTTTTCACCATTGAATTTCACCATTGAATTTCATTTTGTTAGATAGCGCCCAGTGTTCAAGTCTGTCAAGATCCTTCTGTATCTTAAGCCTATCTTCTGGCTATTCCTGCCAGCTTGGTGTCATCTGCAAATTTGATGAGTTCCCCATCCATCCCCTCATCCAAATCATTGATGAAGATGTTGAAGAGTACTGGGCCCAGAACAGAGCCCTGGTGCACCTCACTATATACTTCCCTCCATGGAGATGCAGTTCTATTGAAGACCACACACTGAGTATAGCCAGTCATCCAGCTATGAATCCATTTGTTGGTGATACTGTCTAATCCACATTTTTCTATCTTATCAAGTAGTAGGTTGTGGTCTACTTTATCAAATGCCTTACTGAAGTCCAAGTAAATTATATCCACAGCATTCTTCTGGTCCACTAATTTTGTCACCTGGTCAAAGAATGCAATAAGATTTGTCTGACATGACAAACCCATATTGGCTTTTGGTTATGACTTTGTTTGCCTCTAAGTGTTCGCTGATTCGTTGCTTGGTTATCTTTTCCAGAATCTTCCCAAGTATTGAGGTCAGGCTGATAGGTCTGTAGTTTCCTGGAACCATTTTTTCCCCTTTTTTGAAGATGGGAACTACATCAGCTCTTTTCCAGTCCTCTGGTAGTTCCCCAGTGCTCCAGGATCTTTGATCTTTGAACTATTTCAGTGGTTCTGAGATCACATCTGACAGTTCCTTCAGAACCTTGGGGTATAATCAGTGGTGGGATTCAAATATGTGAACAACCGGTTCTCTGTGTGGATGCCACTTCCAGAAGTCCATTCTGGGCCTGGGCAACAAAAAAGTAGCTACCAGTTCTGCCAAAGTAGTGTGAACCGGCTGAATCCCACCACTAGGTGTAATCCATCTGGTCCTGGTGATTTGAACTCATCTAGGATGGACAGGTGCTCACTTACCATTTTCTTGCCTATCTTAACTTGTGTTTCTAATCTGTTTTTTACAGTACTGTTTTTGATAGGTTGGACTGTTTTTTCCCTTTGTGCAAAGACGGATGAAAAAAATGAGTTAAGTAGTTCTGCTTTCTCCCTGTTGCTTGTCACCTTCTTGCCACTTTCTCCCACTAATGGACTAATTATTTCCTTAACTTTTTTTCTTGTTTTTTACATGTTGAAAAAAACTTTTTTTTGTTATTTTTTACTTTTGTCGCAAGCCTTAGTTCATTTTAAGTCTTAGCTTTCCTCACTTCATCTTTTCAGGCTCAGGCTATTTCCTGATATTCTGCCTTAGTTACGTGCCCCTTGTCCTTTTTGTCTTTCAATTTATCAGAGAGTTCTTTATACAGCCATGCTGGTTTCTTTTGAGAACTGTTATTTTTCTTCTTCGTTGGTATTGTGCTAGACTGGGCTTTTATAATCTCACTTTTCAAAATTTCCCAAACTTCTTAAGTTGTTTTCCTCTTGAGGATTCTCATCAATGGAATTCTTCCCAAGTGTGATGACCCAGGGCCCTGAACGGAGGCAAAGCAATCAGTTGGCCAGAGCAATAGTCTTTTTAATCACTGCCAATGTTCACCCAACAGCCCCCACATATGCTGGCACGAGTTCAAACAAAACAACCAGGGAAGTTTACACTGTTCTTAAAGCAAGACAGATAAAAAGCAAATGTATAATCCTTTTAACTCCCAGCTTGCCTGTGAACTGCGAACTGCGAACTGCAAGGCAAGGTCAGCAGGAAGCAAACTGGTCCAGAATACAAATTGTCCAGGTTACAAGAGCACACTATCTCAAGATTTCACGTTTGTTCCTGGAAAATGCCCCACCCCACAGTGTCTCCTTAAATCCTACTCCCCAGGTGTGCCTTGTGGAGTGGGACGGGACGCTCTCCTCCCGAGCAAGTGAGCCTGCCTCCGCTGTTCCCTCCTCCTCTCTGCTCTCCTTGCTCTAGGATCAGGTGGGGAGGGGCCTTGCTCTTCGCCTGAACTCTGCCTTCCCTGTTCCAAACCTGAAGGGCCCTGGCCTGCCTCAGCCTGCTCCTCCCCACAGTCCTCCAAAGCCACAGACACCCCCTCCTGGGCCTCAACAGGGAACTCCATGTCTTCCTCAGAGTGAGGCTCCGACGGAGGCATGACACCAAGCTCTCTCTAAGTTTATTGAAATTAGCTCTCTTAAAGTTCAAGGCTCTAGTTTGACTGTGTTCTGTTGCTTGTGCTTGCATAATGTTGAATTCCAATATTGTATGATCACTCCCCCCCCCAAGGTTCTTGTGGCTTCTATCATTTCATCTTTCTTAGTGAAAATTAAGTCCAATATGGCTGATCCCCTAGTTCCCTTCTCTACTTTTTGGGAGATAAAGTTGTCTGCTAGGTTTGTCAAGAATCTGTTTGATAATGCTTTACTGAAGTCTAAATAAACTATGTCCACACACTTTAACTATATCAAACAATGCAGTCAATTTTATTTAGCATAATCTGTTTTTGATAAAGACAAGTTGGCTTCTAGTAATAGTTTTGCTTCGTTCTAGGTATTTCTAGGCAATGTAGATCTATCATTAAGCAATATTTTAGCAGTAGAAAGTAATATGCCAAAGGCATAAAGAAAAACTGAAATCCAATCTGCACCACCACTTTTACCATAGTTCTCCATATCTTTCTATTCTTCCTTCCATGATATCCATTAATTACCCCATATATTTTTTTTAACATTATATGGCTTATTGACATTTTTTAATAGATAATTCTTGCCCATCTGCTTTCTGAGCTCAGTTATGGAGCAAGACACAAAAAAATGGCCCAGCTTACTTAACAATGTACCAAGGGGAACATTCTGTCATGGCCACAATCAAAAATGTCAATCTCATATTGGCCATTTGATTAGAGTGTATTCTTCATCCTGCATATGTGAACTGGTTCTGTTTTTCAGCCAAAGTGATATAACTCAGTGGAACCAAAGCTTGTGGTACAAAAAAGCTAGAAAGATTAATTCCTTGTAATTAATCTGCAGATGGAGAAATCTCCTGTTTATATCAGCCCTAAAGAAACAGCTGACTTTACCAATATCGCTCAGATGTTGCAGAATGCCACTCTAGCCAGGCATGCCACTGGAATGATCAAGAATTTTAGCAATTATTACTCTCTCCATGAATATCTATCCAGGCTCCAAAGGAGTCCCTGCCAGGTAAGCTTTGATTCTTGAGATTGGGATGGTTCCTTTTCCACTGTGGAGGCCTATTTCTTCAGCCTGGATTGTTGCCCTCAAAAAAGACTATTCAGCCATCCATATACATGATGATCTATGAATTTTCATAATATCTGACTCCAGTCTGTTGTAGCAAGTTGTGATTTGTGTTTTTTATAGTACAGCAAAAGCTGTATTCCTGAACAGTGAGAATTTAAGAACTCTAGCAGCAGTATCCTTAAAAACACAAAATGTATTTTAATGCATCAATGAGAGAAGTGTTCTGCTGAGTTGTTACAATTGCTAAGCATCATTTACATATTAATGGGTGAAACCTTGAGCCCCTTATACTCACTTTATTTTATTTAAAATGTATGCTACTTTCAGAACCAAAATTTCCCATTGTTCTTTTTACAGTTTCTCATCCAGAGTCTCAGAATTGGTCCAAAATGTGACCATGCAGAAGTTTTTTTCCTCTCTGTATTCCTAGAATCTCAAAGAAACCCATTAAAAGCATATTGCAATGTAGTAGATAATGCTGACTATATAAACTAATTTTACATGTCATTTGGCAATGCAACTAGAGTGTTTCCTTTTGATGTTGCAAACTGAGTTATGTTTCTTGTTCAGGACACCATAGTCACAGCCAGTCCATCAACATGTAGGCAATCTTCTCCTGCCTTCACTGTTGAAATCCAGCAAGAAATCTTGGAAAATGCACTTTTTTTCCTCAAAAAAGAAGGTAGCTCAATGAACTCTTCCCAGTGGAGAGAAGCCTACTTCCTTTTGTTTTCCAACATCCTGCCCAGGACAGTCCACCTTTCCCAAATGGCTCCCAAATTGCCATGTCATCTCTACACTATGTGAGTCAACAATGAAGTGTTTCTGGACCAGGGCTGAGAGGGATATACAATTGGTTAATAGCTAATTAGATTAATTTATAATATGAACAATGTAGAATAACTTTACTATGTGACATAGGAGTTTATAGGAATAAGGCCAATAAATTTGTTGGTAAGGAATCCACAAATTCTGGGCCCTAGAAGAATTCAGGGTAATTATTCTAAAAGTACACAATGAAGTCCTGTGAAAGACAGCGGCCTAAAGGTGGGTAGATTAAAAGCTTTTGCTGGGTCAGAAATCAGTACTCATTCTATACTTTTACCATTAAATTACATGCATGAAATAAATGAGGACTAAGGATGTGTCAGCTGGGTCATGAATCACCAAAATGCTGATGTCTTTTTCTAAGGCGTAATTTAATATAGATTTCCTATGATCAACTTCCTTGAAAGAACTGATATTAAAAATCTGCTCTATGTTTGTATCAGCATGAAGGCTATCACTGCTCTTCATCCTAGTCTTATCAAACAACAGGAAGAACTTGACAAGGTCAGACCTCTATGCTTTCCTGGAAGACAACATCCTAATATTAAAGGTAGATTTTTCTGCTATAATAGGCCAAAATAATCTACTTGTATATTATAATTTAATTTGGATATCACACAAATTTGAGGTTCGGCAGTATGCATTTAATGAACTGTGGAGGGTTATTACACTTTCACAACAATGTGCTCAATGTGCCATTTTCTGACTTGCTTGAATAAATCACCAATTACAATATTTGTCCAAATGAAATAGTGAGGTAAAATAGTGAAAGAAACATGATTTGTAGTTTTTACATATTATCCAGAGGGTAATTCCACATTTGGAACAGCTTTGTGAATGCTAGATGATTTCTGTAATTATTTCTCTCTTAGAGTTTTGTGATGTACTTTTATTTTGTGAAATGCAAAAGTGCAGCAGGTTTTCTAGGGTTTTGTGTATTGTTTTCTATTAAGAAGGATGGTGCTATGGCTCAGCAATTAAGACACTGGGCTTCTTGGCTGGAAAGCCAGCAGCCCAGGTTTGAGACCCAAGCACAACACCCTTGCCCCAGCTCCAGCCCACCTAGCAGTTCAAAAGCATGCAAATACAAGTAGATAAATAGGTGCCACTTCTGTGGGGAGGTAACAGCGCTCCATGACAGCACTAGCTCACAGTCTCTTGTTTCTATGTCAGCATCTTCACCACTATACCAAACTGTCTCCCATTATTAGTACTTCTAAGCAGTGCTTTTTTTCTTTAAAAAAAAAAAAAAAAAAAGGTGCCAGAACTCACACACGTCATACAACCCGCCTTGCCTACCCTACAAGGTTCCATCCAAAAAAGGTGCCGGAACTCCGTTCTGGGCGTTCTATGAGGAAAAAAAGGCCTGCTTTTAAGCAACACAGGAGAGGCATGATTTGTTCTAGATATTGATAACTGAAACAGTGTTTTTTGTATTATTTCAATTTGATTTTAGTTTTTCATTTTGATTTTAGCAACAACTCATATCCTTGCAAAGGTGACAAAGTACAGCTATCAAGATGAAACACACAGCAAGCACAGAATTGGGACATTTCCCCATCCGACTAGCAAATCACACATTCTAGGAGACACTACTAAACAAAACCTAGAAGGTTCTCCAGGTAATACGCTCAGAAACAGGGAAATGGACACTACAGGTCATGCCACAATTCATAATCTTAGAAACACCAGTGGTTTCTTTGAAAATGAACCAATTCCTATCCCTGGAGGTGCCACAAAGAGTATTTTGCAAAGTATCACAACTCATATCTCTGGAATTCCCAGGTTTAGCAGCCACCTAAGTGCCAGAACTAATACTCTTAGAGATGCCACAAATGATGTTACTAGAAATGCCACAGGTGACTTCACTGGAAATATCACAGCTCATGGCCTTGGAAGGACCAGCAGGCACATTTCTGGAAGTTCCAGAACTGACATTTCTAGAACTACTATAGCTGGTATACATAGAAAGGCTAGCAGATGGATCCCTAAAAGGGTTACTCAAATATCCAGAAGTGATTCAAGTGATATCCTTGGAAGAGGAAATCTCCTGGAAAGTGCTATGCTTCACATCTCTGCCAGTCATAACCCTAGTTGGTTCACTGTTCAAATGTTTGAAAAGACCACAAGTGGATTTCATCATTATCCTAAAAGTTTTGCCAGTGAGGTCCCACATACTATCACACATATCCCTGCAAATGACAACAGAAAAATTCTTGTTAGTGGCATAGATAACAATTATGGCAATTCCTCAACTTGCATCACATCACATAACTATGGAGGTTCTACTTATCGTGTCCAGGAAAGTATCTCAGCTAACTTCAATGGGATTGATAGGACTCATATTCCTGGATATACCACTGAAAATGTCCTAATGGACAGTGGAACATACTCTCTAGGAATTACTGCTGAAAACAATTCTAGGAATGCTAAGAGCAATATCCGTGAAGTTGCCGAAACTCATATTCCTGCAGGTGTTACTGTCAACCAACATGTGGTTCACATTCTTGACAGCAAGAATGAAAACGTATCTCATAGTGTGATGAAATATATCCTTAAAAACTCTACACCTCCTAGAATTAGTGGTGCCATGGGCATGCCTGGAGTTATCTCAAGTCACACCTCCAGGAGCAGCCCAGCTGGAGGTGCTGCTGACAACATTCCCAGGACTTTTACAGGAAACATACTTGGAAGCACAGCTGGTAAAATCTTAGAAAGCATCACAGCTCATTTTCTTAGTGTGAGATCTAGCAACATCCCTGGAGATGCCATGACCTTTGAAGGTACCACAATTCACATATCTGGAGATGCTGTAACTAATTTCCCTACAAACAACATAACTCACAATCTTAGAGGTACAGCAGGCAATAACCTTGAAAATGAAGGCACCACAGCTAGTGTCACTGACAATCTTCCTACAGGCATAAGAAGTCATATCCCTGGAAATGCCTTAGGAAGCACACACAGTACATCTGCAAATACTCCAAGAAATAAGCCTGGAAGACTCACAGTTCACCAACTTGAAGATGTCAATAGCAAATTCCTGAAAGGTACTGTAACTAACATCCCAGAAGATGCCACAATCAAAATGTCTAGTGAGGTTACAGGCAACATAGATGGAGCTGCCACCAGTAATCTTCCTAGAGATGTAACAAATGTTCTTGGAACTGATAGTAACTGGCCTGATGTTGTAACCAGCTATATCTCTAAAATATTTAGTAACATTTCTCAAAACAATGCTGTGGGCAACATTCCTAGTGATGACCTAACTCATATCACTAGAGGTGCCACAGACAATATGCCTAAAAACATTATTCACACACAGGGCAATATTGATACAATGGGCAACAGTCCCAGAGATGTAGCAGATAGCATTCCTGAAAGTACTACTACAAATATCCTTGGTAGTATCATAAACAATGTCCCCGAAGATACCAGTACATCAGGTCGCAGTCTTAATGGAATTACTAGTAAATTTCCCAGTAGTATCACATTTCAGATAGTAAGAAGTGCCACAGTCAACATTCTTAAAAGTGTTACAGCTTCAGTACTTAGAAGTACAACAGAAGGTGAATATATTCCCAGTCTGAAGAGTTCCACACATAATATACTTCATGGGGCTACTGGCAACCTATCTGGTGAGATCACAAGTAATGTTAATGGAGGTGATACAATTCAAGTCCCTGAAACCTATGATGCAACAGGAAACAAACCCAAAATCTCCATCACTCACAGCCCTGGAAATGGGACCATGAATTACATCTCTGGAGAAGCCACAACCCCTATCTCCAAAAGTACCACTGGAAATATATTTCAAAGCACCACATCTAATGCCAAAGAAGTTGCAATGGGATATGATCATAAAGCGGTCAACACCCATGAAGGCACAATGAGCAACATTTCTGGAGGTGCAATTATTTACATTCCTGGAGGCACTAGTACAGACAAAAATCTGGGAAGTGTCATTAGCAACAGTGGAGCTTCTGTTATTTATACACGTAGGGGTGCCACAATTAGTATTGGTAGTGGTAGCAGTAATATTTCTAGTGATCTCACACTTAATATATCTAAAGGCACCATTCCTGAACATTCCACAGTTCACATTCTTAGCAGTGTCATCAATAACACTGAAAATAAAACTACTCTCTTCCTGGATGGTTTCTCAAGCAATATTACTATAGACACTCCTGATCATATTAGGGATAATGACTACATAGACACTTTAGTTACCATCCCTGGAGATATCATGGGCAACACTTCTCAAACTACCATCTCTTGGGTTGTTTCTAGCATTGCTTCTGATAATGATATATTCAAAGATGCCGCACCTTCAACAGAAGTTATAACTCCCATTCATGAAGGTGTTTCCGTAAAAATTCTGAGTGATTTTATAGGTAACAGTGCTGGAGATATAATTAGCAATATTCCTATTAATGATACAATAAACTTCTTTAAGGATGCTACAGTTTCTATTCCCATGGGTAGCACCAAACATAACTTTGAAGACAAAGCAACACATGTTCATGATGGTTCTCTAGGCAACAGCCATGATGACGCCACCGAAAATATTTTTCAGAAGATCACGCCACCAACTTCTGGAAGTAGCAAAAGTACTAAGTCTACTATTCTTGGAGGTGGACCAACTCATCTCCCAGGAAAGGGCAATGAAGATGATGTTCCTGGAGGCCCAAACCATGATAGTTCTAGAGATGTGACAACTAGTATCTTTATTAATGCTACGACACATAATCTTACTTCTGTTCTTGACAGAGGCAACAGCTGGGCAAATAACTCTGTGTTTATGTCATTCTACTGTGTTTCCACTTGGATTTTTTTCATGGTTTCATTATAGTTTTTTATCCAAATGCAAATCAAATAAATAAAACTTTTTCACGGTATCCAGAGAATATACTTAACTTAGTTATTTGAAAACCTGGCAGCTATATTTGCACAAAGTAATTTGGTTATTGTTCAGAGCTTAGTGTATCGGATACAGTGTATTTTTCAATAATCCAGTAATGACTCGGTGAAAACCAAGAAAATAGATTCCTACATCAGTGTGCCTGGAAACACTTCCAATTAACATGAAGAAACATATAGTGAATGCCGAATTCCCCATTAGCAACTAATCTGCCCTTTTCAGACTAACTGTCAATGCTGCTAACATCGGATGTTCTTGCTGTGACAATATACGAAGATGCAGACATTTTCTATTTAACCTGTGTATTACTTTTAGAGTTAGAATTAGATGGTGCTGGAGGGGAGGGGGGAAGAATGTGCAGGGGGATTAGGTAGCCATAACAATATCTCAGTAGAGTATTCTTCAAGGTTGTATGTAATAAGAGGAGATAAGAAATGGTGGGTTATACAACTGGAGGGAAAGTTTGCACTTCAAACTAATTGGAGAATGCAATTAATGACTGTTAAATGAAGGAGTGAATACTATGTGTTAGGAGAGGAGAATTCAGATTTTGGTTCGCCTATGTATGGGTTGGGGAAACCGAAAAACCATTTGTTTTGCGGATCCGACGTCTCCCTCAGGAGTTACGCCAGGGCGTATCTCGCATTTGTTGGCAAAAAGCCAATTCAGCATGAAAAGTCAATATTGGGCAAAAAAAAAGTGATGGAGAAATGTTTATGTGTCTTCCATTTAAAAACTGTAGCAACATTTCCTTTGGATACTGAATATCTATCTGATGACTACCCACTGAATAGCTGATAGTTATACTTGTTATCGTGTGATATTTTGAGTTTTTGAGTTGAAAGAAATCCTGCAATTTCCCCCTTATCGGTTTTAATTCCATTCAGTGGAAGTAGGTAGGTAGTTTTATTTATTCTCTGAATAAAGTAGGGTTTGTCACACAGTCAGCCAGATGTTTAGACTGGGTTTGTCATTTTTCTCCACCTATCAAGTCCTTCTCAAGGACCTGGGATAGGCAGATGTTGATCTTTGGTGGTGTTAAAGGTATTGTTGCAGGATGTAAGCTGTCCCAAGTCAAGCTGTCTTTTGCAATTGACTAATGGTGATTTGTCAATACCGAAGGTGTTCAAGTGATGTTCCAGATGTTTTGGGATTGCACCCAAGGTGCTTATTACTACCTTTGCTTTCTTTTCCCACAATATTTCTACTTCTATTTGCAGGTCTTTGTATTTTGTTATCTTCTCCAGGGCTTTCTCTTCTAGTTTGCTGTTTCAAAATACTGCCATGGTCCACTACCCAGACAGTTTTTGCCTTTCCTATTGATAATTGTTATGTTTGAGGTGTTATGTGGCAGGTGTCTGTCTGTTTAAATTCTAAAGTCTCAGAGCACTTTAGCTTCTTCATTTTCCATAATTGTCTATTTTGTGGTCTCATCAATTCTTGCTTGCAGACCATTTTTTGCAGCTTCCAAAGCACCATTCTTGCTTTTTTGTCATGCTATTGTAGTTCCAGCAGCTAACCGGGTGGTCCACTGTTTCTTTGCAGAGGTGGTACATGCTGTCTGTTGCTGTCTTTTCAATGTTGGCTTTGTTTGCATTGTCTTCATCCAGACTCTTGATGTTATTTCCACAGGGTATCATGTTTCCTTCAGTTTTCACTATTTCCCCCCTGTTGATGGTGTGTGTGTAGGGGGGTAAAATAGAGTAGATGATGCCAACTCAAAAGTTTTTTTAAAATAACTATAACTTCTACTGTGAGGGAATGTTGCCTGGATTCCCGGGAGGGAGGGGCTGCATTCCAGAGGAGCAGAGATAATTCAGTTTAGATAGCTGTGTGAGAGAAGAAGCATGAAGACAGCTCCTTCCTCATTGTTCGCAGAGTATATGCTTTGTGGGGATATTAGCATCCTTTAGTTTGGCAAGATTCTGTCTGTGGATAAGGAACACTACAGGTAGTCCTCGAATTATCACCACAATTGAGCCCCAAATTTATGTTGCTAAGTGAAACAGTTGCTAAGTGAATTTTGCCCCCATTTTATGACCTTTCTTGCCACAGTTAAGTGAATTACTGCAGTTGTTAAATTAGTAACATGGTTATTAAATACATCTGGCTTCCCCATTGGCTTTGCTTGTCAGAAGGTCAGAAATGGGGATCATTGCAAATGTCATAAATATGAGTCAGTGGCCAAGGGTCTGAATTTTGATCACATGACCATGGGGATGCTGCAATGGTTGAAATAGCAATAGCACTTAGACTTATATAGTGCTTCACAGTGCTTTACAGCCCTCTCTAAGTGGTTTGATAGAGTCGGCATATTTGCCCCCAACAATCTGGGTCCTCATTTTACCCACCTCGGAAGGATGGAAGGCTGAGTCAACTCTGAACTGGTCAGAATTGAACTGCCAGCAGCCGGGCAGTCAGCAGAAGTAGCCTGCAGTGCTGCATTCTAACCAATGCGCCACCATGGCTCTTAAGTGTGAAAAATGGTCATAAGTCAGTTTTTTCAGTGCTGCTGCAACTTTGAATGGTCACTAAATGAACCATTGTAAGTCAAGGACTATCTGTAATCTGTGTGGAAGAATCATGATGTGTCTTTCTGGTTTTTGGAGCCTGACATTAATTTGATTCTTTTTTCTTCACAACATGCTTTCCAAGTTCAAATTGGAGGAGTACCAAAGAAGACCTTGAAAAAATGAAAAGGTTTTTTTTGGAACAATAAGAGATCTGGTTTTATTGCTATTCTATTTCAACGTTCACTACATGCAAATCTTGCTGATCTTTGGGATAAGTGTGTGCATGCTACCTTTTTAAAAATATGGGGTTCAGGGGATTAGAACCAGGCCTCTCCTTCCATCCTTTCCCCTCCCATCTCTCCAAATACCAGGGGGGAAAAAACCCCACTCTTTTAATTCATTGCCTGCCCAAGACTTCCATTTTGGTTTTTGACCTCTTTGTGCCCACCCTGATTTCCCCAACATAGCCACAAAAAAGAATTATATTCCTTTCCTCTTCTGTCTCCCCCACCCAGCAGCAGCTTCCATGATGGAGATTTAAAAGACAGACAGAGTTAAAGGGGGGGGGGGGGATTAATATGCACAATAAAATTTAGAATGTAACGTAGCTGAGGAAAAAGTCTACGCATCAAAAATTGGTCCAGTCCAGCAGTTTTCTAAATGATGTAGGAGAAAAATAATGGGGCAAAGTAACAGGTGCCTGACCCTCCTCTCCCATAAGGCTGGAAGATTTATCACCTACATAAGCAGCGTGCTACAGAAAAGAGATCTATTGACTACGGCAATAATTCACAGACCAGCAAAGCTAGTGAAGGCGAAGCATTTGGAACTGGTTCTCCCTGATAGAGCCTTTATTATGTAGTGTTTCAAATGGTTTAAAATAGCCTGGCTTTGCC
>NW_015387148.1:243860-271544 GCF_001527695.2 Protobothrops mucrosquamatus
TTTCTCTCTTTCATTTCTCTCCAGCTTATTTCTGTACAAAAGACTTCCCAATATCCCAGCAAACATACACAGTCAATAATAAAATCTCATTAAGAAACAGAGGACCTTGTTCATATTTGTGTAAGCATAAAAGTCCCATAAAGGATCACCCAGTTACACCACCCCTGTTCAAGAACAGGATCAATGCCCAGTAATGGCAGTCTTTAACAGCCGAGCGGTTCTTTTGTTCTATCTCTGCACTTTGCCATCGCAAGAATGAAACATTTCAGTGGATACAGAAGTTCAAACCCACAATGGTCTGTGTGAGTGTGTAAAAAATGAAGGCAGAGAAGCAGCCTGTCATTATTTTTCCCAAAGAAATGGCTTCAGGTAGAACCAAGCTGTGCAACGGAGAAACAAACGTACCGTTGCAAAGTGCAACAACTTGCCAAAGTCATTTATTCACAACGAGCACACATCCAAATGGGCCAATATCTACTAGAGAGGAGAAAGGAAATGTAAAGCAAAGTACATCATTTATCATTAGCAGACAGTTCTGCAATATTATGAGCTAAGGGTGTGTGTGTATGTGGGAGGCTTTGTTCCACTCCTTTTCGCCTCCTTCTGTGGGAAATGTTGAAAGAACTTGAGTTTTTTGTGGCGCTTTCAGCTAGTGTTAATTAAGTCTCAATGCAAACCTATTTAATTGTATATTGGAGAAGCAGTTCTGGATGTGAAAGTCTTCTAAGAAAGGAGGACAAAAAGAGAGATTAAAAAGAGAAAAGAGAGAAAAGCCAATGCAGTCCCGGGCTGCATCAACAGAGGGATAGTTTCAAGATCACGAGAACTGATAGTACTGCATCCAGTTTTGGTCACAATGATGTAAAAAAAAAGATGTTGGGACTCTAGAAAAAGTGCAGAGAAGAGCAACAAAGAGGATCAGGGGACTGGAGGCTAAAACATACAAAGAACGGTTGCTGGAATTGGGTATGTCTAGTTTAATGAAGAGAAGGACTAGGGGGTAGCAGTCTTCTAATAATATTTGTGGGGCTGCCCCAAAGAAGAGGGCATCAAACTATTCTACAAAGCACCTGAAGGCAGGACAAAAAGCAATGGATGGAAACTAATCGAGGAGAGAAGCAACCTGGAATTAAAGAGAAACTTCCTGACTGTGAGGACAATTAACCAGTGGAACAGCTTGTCTTCAGACGTTGTGGGTGCTCCATTACTGGAGGTTTTTAAGAAGAGACTGGACAACCACTTGTCTGAAATGGTATAGGGTCTTCAGCCTGAGCTGGGGGTTGGACTAGAAGATCTCCAACGTCCCTTCCACCTCTGTTATTCTATTCTGTTCTGCTTTATACTGCAGTAGTGAGACCACACTTGGAATAGTGCATCCAGTTCTGGTCACTATGATAAAAAGATGTTGAGTTCCTAGAAAGAGTGCAGAGAAGAGCAACAAAGAAGATAAATTGTATGATGAACGGTTGAAGGAACTAGGTATGTCTTGTCTAGTCTAATGGAAAGAAGGATTAGGGGGTCACATGATACTTGTGGGACTGTCACAGAAAAGAGGGGGTCAACCTATTCTCCAAAGCATCTGAAGGCAGGACAAAAAGTAAGGGTGTAAGATCATGAAAGAGAGGTCCAACGTAGAAATAAGGAGAAATTTCTGATAGAACAATTCATGAATAGTATAGCTTGCCTCCCAGAAGTGTGGGAGCTCCATTGCTGAAGGTTTTCAAGAAAAAAATTGCACAGCCATTTTTCCAGTAGGGTATAAGGTGTCTTGCTTGGAGAGGGAATTGACTGGTAAAACTTCCAAGGTCCCTTCCAACCTTATTCTTCTATGTACTAGATGCTGGAAAGGCAGGACAAAAATGTTATAATTATGAAAGTAAGGGAAAAATTATTATTATAGACCCACTTGTGATGCTAAAGCTAAGATGTCAACAGGTTTGTGGGGTGTGTGAATTCAGACTCTGGGTGAGCTTCAGGAGGAAGGAAAGGATGGACATTTGCAATCCTGTCCCCATTCAACCTAGTGCAGTTTAGTGACATCAGTTATGTTTGTTTTGTCTTCCACGATAACAGTGGTGGGAAAACCTGGCAGGCAATATTGCCTCTGTTTTTTTTTAAGTCACACCAAAAGTACGGTGGTCCTGTGGGCAGCATTCAATGAAGGAGGGTGTGGGTGAAATCACCTCATTGCAAAAAGCCCAAAGGAGGAAAATGGCATATTGCGGAAACATCTCCTGAGCTGATGCAGCAGATACGACTTGGAAAGGTTGGCGCATCTTTGACTAGCCAGATGTCCATAATGTATTTATGAAATAAAGTGGATGATTTAATGCAGCTCTGAACAGGTTGCACAAGAGGAGGAGGCCTTCCATTTGCCAAGGAGGGAATGGACAAATGCCAATTTAAGGGCCACTATTCTCTAATAGTGGAGCTCTCAATAGCATCACTTCATTTCTCCCCCCCTCTCTCTTTCTCTCTCTCTCTCTCCTCCCCAAAAAACCTGGGAAACTTTAGGATCAGAGTAACAAGCAGGGCAAAATACAATCTCTGGAAATACTATATATATTCCAAAATCAAAAAGGAGCAAATATGGTCATAGGGGGATGCTTGAAACTTGATAAAACAATGTGGGATAGAGCCGTGGTAGCACAATGGTTAGAATGCAGTATTGCAGGCTGACTCTGCCCACACTCAGAAGTTCGATCCTGACCACTCAAGGTTGACTCAGCCTTCCATCCTTCTGAGGTCAGTAAAGATTGTTGGGGGCAACAGGCCGACTCTGTAAACCGCTTAGAGAGGGCTGTAAAACATCAAGTGCAAGTGCTTTTGCTATTGCTAGTCAGCACCACCACAAGATGGATTTGCAGTTGGCTGACTAACCACACCCAATATATAGTCCTTAGCAGAACATCTACATGGAAGGAAGTATGCAATGGGGTATCCCAAGGATCTTTACTGGGCCCAGTTCTGTTTAACATTTTCATAAATGATTTAGATAAAGGAATAGAAAGAGAACATATTACATTTGCAGTTCACACCAAGCTTGGGAGAGTTCCTAACACTTTAGACCAGGGGTCTTCAAACTTGGCCCTTTTATGACTTGTGAACTTCAACTCCCAGAATTCCTCAGCCAGCACACTGGCTGAGGAATTCTGGGAGTCGAAGTCCACAAGTCATAAAAGGGCCAAGTTTGAAGACCCCTGCTTTAGACAATAGAGTCAAAATTCAGAAGGAACTCGATCCTATTGGGCATTGACTCTATCCAGCAAGATACAGTTCAGAAGTGAGAAAAGTAAAATCCTGCACTTAAACAGGAAAAACCAAATGCACAGGTGTATAATAGGCAGTACCTGTCTCAACACTAATAACTGTGTGAGGGATCTATGTGTCCTGGTGGACCACCACTTAAGTATGAGCAGGCAGCTGCCCAAAAAGCCAATGCAGTCCTGGGCTGCATCGTGAGAGAGATAGTTTCAAGATCATGGGAAGTGATAGTACCACCTTATACTGCACTGGTGAGACCACACTTGGAATACTGCATCCAGTTCTGGTTGCCACAATACAAAAAAAAAAGATGCTGAGTACCTAGAAAAGAACGCAGGGAAGAGTAACAAAGCTTATAAGCCTCCAACAGCTTACCTTCCAGAGTTGTAGGTGCTTCATCCCTCATGTCAAAATTGCCCTCTCACGCCTGCATTTTTACTTAGAGGTTCAAGCTAAGGCAGGGCTGACAGCTGGAGGTTGTCATCCTTGGAAAGAAGCAACCTAGAACTAAGGAGAAATTTTGTAATGGTGAGAGCAATTAACCAGTGGAATGACTTACTTTCAGAAGTTGTGGGTGCTCCATCACTGAAAACCTTCAAAAAGAGACTGGACAACTGTTTGTCTGAAATGATATAGGGTCTACTGCTTGACTAGAAGACCTTCAAGGTCCCTTCCAATCTGTTATTTTGTGTTCTATGTTCAGGTAAATTGTCAAGATAATTCAAGCCATAGCACTAGTAGAGTAATAAGTCCATTGTCTCCTGCCTCAGGCCAGTATTTAATTATTGCTTTTCAGTCTCCCACTAAATAATAATAATAATATAGCCCTTCCCTCTGGCTCACAACAACAGAGATATGAGTTGTAATGAAAGAGAGCGGGTAGGGAGAAGGCAATGAAACCAGGATGGTTGTTAGTTACTCAGTTACTCAGATGTATTAGAAATACAGGTAGTCCTTGACTTATGACCACAACTGAATCCAAATTTTTTGTTGCTAAGTGAGACATTTGTTAAGTGAGTTTTGCTCCATTTTATGACCTGTCTTGCCACAGTTGTTAAGTGAATCACTGCAATGGTTAAGTTAGTAACCCAGTTGTTAAGTGAATCTGGCTTCTCTGTTGATTTTGCTTGTCAGAAGATCACAAAAATGGATCATCTGATCCTGGGAAACTGCAACTCTCAAGCGTCTAGATTTTGATCAGGTGACGATGGGGATTCTGCGATGGTTATAAGTGTGAAACATGGCCGTCAGTCACTTTTTTCAGTGCTCTTGTAACTTGGAATGATCACTAAACAAAAGGTTGAAAGACAAGGACTACTTTTATATTCATTCTTTCTGGTGGCAGTGCAGTTTTTTTTTTCTAACTGAGCTGGCCTTTTCTATGTTGTGATCTTTTAAAAATTGTTCTCTTTTAAAAATTATTTCCACGTTCTTGAGATCAAACTCAATAGATCTCTTCTACCTTCTTCTATGGCCAGAATGGACTCTTTAGAAGACAGTTAGGAAAAAGGAGCTGGGAAGCACCCAATAAATTTCATCGGATCCTGATTTATTTATTTTTTTTAAAAAAATCAAAACTTTTATAGGTGCGTGAGTGCTTTCACTAATGAGAGCTTAAAGAGATTTCTGGAAATCTAAAATTCAAAATTGCTGAGAAAAGAACACACCTCGGGCTTTTCCTGGATGTGTTTGCTAATATTACAAAGAATATCCCAGGGAAATATCTAAAGAGCTTGTTTCTTTCAAGCTGGTAGAATGCACAGNAAAAAAATCAAAACTTTTATAGGTGCGTGAGTGCTTTCACTAATGAGAGCTTAAAGAGATTTCTGGAAATCTAAAATTCAAAATTGCTGAGAAAAGAACACACCTCGGGCTTTTCCTGGATGTGTTTGCTAATATTACAAAGAATATCCCAGGGAAATATCTAAAGAGCTTGTTTCTTTCAAGCTGGTAGAATGCACAGAATGGGAGGGGTGGGAAAATGAAGAAATGGTACTATAAATTTATATCAAGTCCTTCAGGGAAGGGACAGACTCAAGTTTGGGAATAGAAAAGCAAATATACTTGGAAGGTAAAGAGAGAAAATTAGCTAATTCTAGGTGGAACGGAGGTTACTTGAAATGAGTCACCTCCCTTGATTCTTCCGGGTCCACGAATAAGATTTTGAGAGAAAGAGAGAGAAGCTTCTGAAATACCATTTTGTCTACAGCGTGTTTTACTTAAGATGAGATCTTTGGGAAAATAGTTGAAACAGACGTGAAATTAAAAGGTCGCCGTTCCGGCATCCTTATTCCAAAGCAGCATCTTGAAATGGGGAAGTTGGTTAATATTTATTGATCTCTTCCTTAAGAAATCCAAGCTCTGCCTTTTGATTTCAAAAGAGCCTCCAGGCAGCTTACAACACATTCATTAAAGGCCCCTAAAAGCATTAGCGAAATCATAAAATAGAACAGCACACCACAGTACTGGAAAAATGGCATGTATTGAGTCATATCATTTCACTATTTAGTTATCGGCCATTCTAACTGTGAAATCTGGACGATGTGAACCCAGTGCATTTGACGGACAGTAGAATGGGAGAGCCTATGCAAGAAGAGTGTCTGGGATTTCCAATGGAGCTATTTCCCAGTCTTACCTAAAGGTACCCAAAATCCTTATTGGACCATCTTGCACTTAAAGCATGCACATTGGCATAAGTAAGTGGTGAACTTCTAGAATAAAGCAATAGTGAAATGAAATGAAATGAAGTGATGCTTTAAATATCTGAGTGAACTAGGGTAGATTTCTTCACCCACCTAAAAGACGGTGAAAGTGCTACAACATCCAGTATATTTGAGGAGTATGACATGGTAGGAAGAGTTGATGTGTCCATATGGTCTGTTTAACCTCAGAAGAATTGCATGATAAAACATACAACGAACGGTTGCGGTATTTAGGTTATGTCTAGTACAATGAAGAGAAGGATTGGGGTGACATTATGGCAGTCTTCCAGTATTTGAGGGGCTGTCACAGAGAGAGGAGGGGGTGGTCAACCTATTTTCCAAAACACTTGAAAGCAGGACAAGAAGTAATGTATAGAAAATTATCAAGATCCAGCCTAGAACTAAGGAGAAATTTCCTGACAGTGAGAACAATTAACTAGTGGAACGGCTTTGCCTTCAGAAGTTGTTGGTGCTCCATCACTGGAGGCTTTTAAGAAGAGACTGGACAGTCATTTGTCTGAAATGGAATAGGGTCTCCTGCTTGAGCAGGAGGTTGGACTAGAAGACCTCCAAGGTCCCTTCCAACTCTGTTATTTTGTATTCCGTAAGTACTAAGGTGAGACTTGGAGAAGATTACATAGTACAAAAATAGAAGGAAGATGGAGAACAAAATACCCCATCCTTGATTTTGCTTAGCATAGGAGAGGATAGACAGACAAGCTTTCAAGTTTCTGTTAATATACCCTAAAAACTAAAGTAGCATTTCTGGAATCCTTGCAATATCTGCTTCTTTACCTGGTCTACTTCGAAAGGCTAACACCACATTCCCTATTTCTTTGCTCTGCCCAAAACCTTTTAAATTGTGCCTCCGTTTACCACCCAAGGCTTGATAGCATCGCTTGACTCACAAAAGGACATGTGGCATCCCTGTAAATGCGGGACAAATAACAAAGCAGAATTAGTTTTGTTACATGTCTGAAAGGGAACAAGATCAACATTTGAATGACTTCAAGACATTGCACACCCCTTCCTTGAGTCATCATTTATTTGAATCTCCCCATCCTCCCTCCCTCCCATTTCTTTCCTTCCTTCCTCCCTCCCATTTCCTTCCTTCCTTCCTTCCTTCCTTCCTTCCTCTCATTTCCTTCCTTCTTTTTTTTTCTCTCTCTCTCCCTCCCTCCCACCCATTTTCTTCCTTCCTCCCTCCCTCCCATTTCCTTCCTTCCTTCCTTCCTTCCCTCCCTCCCTCCCTCCCTCTGAAATAAATTTGTTCTAGGTTATTCCAATAGCTACACAATTGCCTTTCCAAAAATGAATGAACAAATATTTCAGTGAGCAGTGGTGAAGGAGACTGTGTTTCCGTATTAATGCTTATAGGAAGAGTGGAAGCACAGATTGATATTTGTAGCATCTTATTTGCCTTGTATATGGCTGTCCCTGCTAATGTGGACATTTGCGCAATCCACCCTGTGTTCGGTGACTTCCCAAGAGGGGAGCAGCGGTGGAGCTAATAAAAGCAAGCAATAAACCCCATATTAATAATGCATGCAGAGCTATATGTTTTGTTTTGTACAGCACAGGGGGAGGGGTGAAACGGCCCTGCTGCTTCCTTTTCTTCTCATTTAAATTTCGATGGCTGAAAGAATCTGTATCTATCTTTATATACATGGAGAGAGGGAGTCCTGATTATTCCTGCCAGAGTGAGCCACATCTCGGTAATGCAGCATGTTAAGCAACATTTTTAGATATTGTTTTGTAATATGATCACTCATAGCATAACCAATAGCTTCCCACTATGCACACTGTGATAGATGGATGGAAAGACAAAGGGACCAGAGGGAGGGAGGGGAGGGAGGGAGGGAGGGAGTGAAGGAGAGAAGGAAGGAATGAAAAGAGGGAGGGAGGGAGAGGCAAGGGAGGGAGGATTGAGAGAAGGGAGGAAAGGAATGGGGGAGGGTAAGAAGGAAGGAAGGAAGGGGATAGGAAAGAGGGAGGGAGGGAGGAAACAAATTTAACCACTTAAATAAAGAAATCAAAATGTTTTCACTGTTGGGTATTTTAGCCCTGCTCCAAAGAACCAAGGAGACCTTTCATAGCCATACATAATGGGGAGCCTTGTGTCTGTCCAAAGACAGAACAGAAAAGAATGTTAAAGGATAAATAACACTGCAGTAAACCACAATGGAGAAGTAAAACAAAAACAAAAAGCAAGTGACTTTCTCAAAAAAAAGAAAGAAAGAACGTTTTCAAGGAGTTGCTTTGCATGGCTTGACAGCACTTCTTCGCAATGGACTGCTGAGCTGCACACTTTGTCGTGGTGGTTTAATTAACACGTTCAGCTTTGATGAAAGAGCAGGAGCCTTGGATGATGGTGGAGGGCAAGGAGGAGGAGGAGAGCGAGGTTTCCATGTGGACGGGGTAATTCTAGGTGGTCAGTCCAGCCACTGCTGCTGGGAGCCCAACTGGAGGGGCAGAGAAGGAGGGAAGGACCTAGTGATGTAGACGTTTCCAGGTGATCTTGGCAGGTTAGCTGCAGAAAAGACAATTCAGACCTCCAGACCTTCTTGAATGGGCTAGGAAGGGATGCCCAGAGCAATTTACACCTGGCCCACCTTCGGGTCCCACAGACTTTCTGTTGTTATTCCAGTCATTAGTAAGGTAACACCCATACCAGAATCTGTGAGTTGGATGCCAACTTACGACTTTGTATCAAGGGTCGAAATTTGTATCTTGGCTGGAAACAAGCACGGTAGGCGGCAGCAGATAAAAACTGAATTCAGTCAAACCTGTCTTTGATTTCAAACACGTTACTTATTTTTTGTAACTATGATAAATTCCCGTGTGTGTGTGTGTGTGAAGCACCTGACTAGAAACAGGCGACTGTGAGTTATAGTCCTGCTTTAGGCAGGAAAGCCAGGCAGGTGACTTTGGGCCAATCGCCAGTAGATGGTGAGTTCTAATCCCTCCTTAGACGTGAAAGCTGGCTGGGTGATTTTGGCCCAGTTTGTCTCTCTCTCAGGCCCACCCACCTTACAGGGTTGTTGTTGCTGGGGAAAATATGAGGACGAAAATGTATTAGGTATGCTCACTACCTTGAGTTAGTTATACAGATAATAAAGGCAAGGTAAAATAATAAAACAGTATATAAAATCAGAGCCAGAATAGTGTAGTGGCACCAAGAGAGAAACCAGGAGGCCTAGATTGAATCCTGGGCTAGTCACGCTCTCTCAGCCCTAGGAAAGAGGCAATGGCATATATCAGGGGTCTTCAAACTTGGCCCTTTTATGACTTGTGGACTTCAACTCCCAGAATTCCTTAGCCAGGCACGCCTGGCTGAGGAATTCTGGGAGTTGAAGTCCACAAGTCATAAAAGGGCCAAGTTTGAAGACCCCTGGCATGTATATTTATATGTGTTCATTTATGTATATTTAAGAATCCTTTAGAAGTGATCATTTCTAAATTAAGAAATGCAGTAAATATCACATGATTTTTTTCTCCCTTTTCTGCCACATTACAAACTACAGCCAGGGTTCAAAACAATATTGATAGAGAGCTAGGGATTATCTCCAACATCCAGGAGGTAACTGCTACATATTTTGTTTAGGTGTGTAAAACGGTTGCGATTCAAAGAGATGGAAGACAGCAAAGTAGAAATGACCTTTTGCTATTAAAGGGCCGTAACGAATCTAAATTTCTATAATTGGTTCCAAAAGCTAGCAAACTTTGAAGCACTAAGAAATGGGGGGGGGGGAAGAGCCATTTTCCCCCCACTTATAATGCGGCTGTTGTTGTTGTTTTATGCAATTGGAAACCTACTCTTTGAAATCAGGCCATTTTGTGAAGTCTGTTTATACCTTTTTGTCTGTTTTTCATTCAAAGTAATCCCCAAGCAGGTTATAACCAAACAAACCAATAAAGCTGTACAAAATTGCAAAAGTGAAAAGAAGACAAAAACCGTGGTAAAAAGAAGCTCAATCAAGCTGCAGCCTCAGTTCAGCCACAGGCTGAGCAAACAGGTTGCTTCCAAAAGTTATGTAGACTTGGTGTGAAATATACAGTAAACGGCCAGGGAAGGCAGTTCAATAATTCATGTATATTATAATGATGCTTTCAAGTGGAATACCTCCAAAGGACCTCTCCATTCAGTCTTCTCAGATAGCCAATTAGGTTACCAAAAGCATCCTGGCCAATTTGCTTTTGTCTTTGTGTGAATCCATAGGCAATTAGCAACAGACACAGTGATAAAAATTTACTTGGTCTGGAAACTTGTCACGGCAAAAGTAATCTTTCCCGTCCCTGGAGCTGGAGCATTTCTGAATCAATTCAAAATATAATTGATTCGGTTCAGATTTTTTTAATGGGTTTGGAACATTTACCTTGAGCAAATCAGGCTTTGGAAATCAACTCAGAAAAAAAAATATAATTGTGCTTAAGCTACTGATTTGGGTCACTGGTTGCAGAGTGGCTTTGGAGGCATCCAACTTGATTCAGCTTTCCACTTGAATGTCTGAATCAGGTAAGCACTCAACCTTATCCTTGCCATGATCACAACTTGCCCTTCTAATACTGTGGCAGCACCCAGGTCACTAGTATTTTGGGTCTCTTCTTTGGTTCTTCTTCCTGGCCTAGTTCACAGCTTCTACAAGACAGTGTAGGAGAAGAGGCTGAGCTAGAAGGTGGGGTTAAAGGTATCATCAGTTTAGAGTCCTTGCATTGTCACAAAATACCTAAGTCCAGCCTCCTGTGAATTGTTGACCCTTATCTAGCACCAGTTTAGCTTTGATCATTAGTTGACTAGATACTTGTACTAGAGGTAGGAATAATAAACTCTTCTCTGCTTTGAACTCAATGAATCTGCCTAGTTACTTGTGCCTGACAGACAGTTCTTAGAACATAGAATAATGGAATTGGAAGGGACCTTGGAGGTCTTCTAGTCCAAACCCTTGCTCAAGCAGGAGATCTCATAAATTTCAGACAAATGGTTGTCCAGTCTCTTTTTGAAAGCCTCCAGTGATGGAGCATCCACAATTTCTGAAGGCAAGCTATTCCACTGGTTGATTGCTCTAACTGTTAGAAATTTACTCCTTAGATCTAGGCTGTTTCTCTCCTTGGTTAGTTTTCAACCATTGTCTCCTGTCTTGCCTTTTATTGCATTGGAAAATAGTTTGACCCCATCATTTTCATAGGAGCCCTTCAAATATTGGAACACTGTTATCCTGTCTCCCCCAGTCGTTTTTTTCAGAAGACCAGAAACACCCAATCTTAAAATTGAGAAATTATTGTAGACAGGAGCTCATCAGTTAAATTAAACAAGACTCAACTTTGAAGGAGCACCATCTTAAAACCAAACTCCATCATTTCCTGAGGGCTGGGTCTTCATTTCTGTGTAGTCATATCCATTTCCTCTTCCACGGTTATCATTTTTACTCTATAAGTCATACATTTCTTCACCATTCCTTACTTCTGCCATTGGCTTCTCCAGCAGGACTGTACCATGGGTATGTTCTTCTATGTTTGGTTGAAGACTGCCCCACAGCTGAAGCTGGAAGTAAAGAGATAGAATCAAGATCACTTGAAGTATTAGTACCACTTTACAAAGCCTTAGTAAGACCACACTTGGAAAACTGCATCCGATTTTGGTCACCATGTTATAAAAAAGATGTCAAAACTTTGAAAAGAGTGCAGAGAAGAGCAACTAAGATGATTAAGGGCTTGCTGACTAAAACATATGAAGAAGAGTTGCAGGATTTGGGTATGTCTAATCTAGTGAAAAGAAGAACTTTGAGGGGCTGCCACAAAGATGAGGGGATCAACTTTTCCAAAGCACCAGAAGGCAAGACAAGAAACAATGGATGGAAACTCATCAAGGAGAGAAGCAAGCTAGAACTGACAGTGAGAACAATTAACCAGCTTGCCTTCAGAAGTTGTGGGTATTCCAGCACTGGAAGCTTTGAAGAAGAGACTGGACAGCCACTTGTTTGAAATAGTATAGGTGTCAACGCTGCAAATACTGTATATTCTTGCTTTGACAATATGCAGAGCTGTCTGGCATTTTTATAGTTAAACCAGGCAGAAGGGGAAAAGAAACCGGATGTAAATCACATCTTCCAAGTTGATTGGAAGATGTGAACCATGACCCCAAAAAAGGGTGGGAGGGAAATGTTTGGAATGCTATGCGTAACGGAAGAGAAGCAGTTCTAAGCATTCCCCCATGCTGTGCTGACATATCTGTAACAATAAATGCTTTTAGGAGAAAACATGCCTGAAAGTCCTTTTAAGTGTTTCGTTACTCAGACACATGACATTAGGGTCTCCTGCTTGAACAGGGGGTTGGACTAGAAGATCTGCAAGGTCCCTTCCGACTCTGTTATTCTATGTTCTATGAAAGTCTGACTTTATTAACTAGCCATGGTTTCTTTTCAAAGCAATTTCTCACATCTACATAATGTGGACACCTATTGATTGGAGGCAGTCCTGGTCTGAACATCTGAATTCAGCTAATTTTGTTCACAGAATGGTGGGCCTTGCGTCGGCTTTCATTAAACGCTCTGCACACATCTGCTGTATTCTTTAGGAAGAGGATGAATTTCTCTGAAACAACATGCATAATGAGGAAAGCACGATCCACGTGGAGAGGGCTAATTAATCATTAAGCGAGCACTAGTAAATTTTCTGAATCACCAGTTTTGTGACAGGCATGTTGTTAAGCCAGCAGGACAAAACTGCTCCCCAAAACATGCTGCTTGCCCATCAGAAAAAGGACACTTCCCTTGAAAGTTATATTGAAAGTTGTTTAATAATAGAGTAATTATTAAGATTCAATATGTATACCCGGACTGGTAGACTTGCTGAAGCGATGTTATTTTGTGGGATCCCTTTTGTGTTACCCCTTTTTCCTGGTCTAACCTTTTTGTATGTTTCCCTTTGTTTTACCCTTTTTGACCCTATTTCTTTATTACCTTTATAAAACTCAATAAAATATTTAAAAAAAAAGAAAAAAAGAAAAAGGACACTTCCCTTTGTGTGCTGACTTTTTGTTTTTTTTTAATGAAAATATTACTTTACTTTGAAAGAAAGCCGTACACTCAAATTCAGTTGCAGTAGGAAAATTGATGTGCTGGTGGGAGGTGGGTTGATAGATAAGGCAAAAATCACAAATCTTCCAACCAGAAAAATTTTCTTTTTGTTAAAAAAATGCAACTCTACTTGTGGATTTCTATGGGAGCAAGATCACCTAATTCACCAGAACTTGATCTACTTGAGCACTTCAGTAGAGTCCACTAATTTTTAACCAATATACCATGAAAAAGGTTCCATCCCACAGATATGTCAACCCTTGAAATTGTTGTACATTTTAATTTGCTTATATTCAGGTGGCATGTTTTTCCTGGTATCTTGGTAAAAAAAAAATTGAAGTTGACTTATCCGTGGATAGGTTTATCAGCAATATCTGCAAGTACTTTTAAAAAATATTACCGTATGTTCCTGTGGATAAGTCCTTCCAAAGATAAGCCAAACACAATTTCAGGGGCATATTTTGGTACCTGAAACTCTCAGCTTATTAGCAATCAATCAGAATAGAGCTGGAAGGGATCTTGGAGGTCTTCTAGTCCAACCCCCTGCTCAAGCAGGAGACCCTATACTGTTTCAGACAAGTGGCTGGCTGTCCAGTCTCTTAAAAACCTCCAGTGAAGAAGCACCCACAACTTCTTGAGGCAAGTTGTTCCACTGGTTAATTGTCTTTACTGTTAGGAAGAATCTGTAACTCCTATATCTACTGTGCCAGCAAAGGCAGTCAAAGGGAAGGTAACTGAAGCTGCAATGTTAAAAATGTGTGAGGCCTTCAACACATGGTAGACTGTGTAGATTAACCTCCTTGTGATGCACACCAGGCAAAGTGATCTGTCATGGCTAGTCTATATGTTCCAACTGCTGGAGCTCACAAGGATCTCCCAGCAAGAAGAGGCCACACATATATAAAACAATGTCTCTTTTCAGATGCACTAATGCTGTTTTCTGTTATGGCATGCGAAATAAATCACATGGTTATGGCTGCCATTTTGACTTTTTTGACCCCTTGCTTCCAGCATTTTACCTCTCTCTGACTTCTATTTTTTCCCCCCATGTTTATGGTTGGTTATGTGTGTCATCAAGTTGGTGGTGACTCTGATCAACCACATCAACCAGTGATTCTCAACTTTGGCATCTTTAAGACATGTGGACCAACTCCCAGAATTCCCCAGCCATTCATGACTGGCTAGGGTATTCTGGGAACTGATGCCCATACCTCTGCCACTGATATAGGTTGATGTTTTTCATAATAAAGCTGACCTAAGCTGCGCTGGCTCGGTTCTGCAAGCTAACTTACTGCCCACAGCCAGACGTTTGACTCAGCCTTCCATCCTTCTGAGGTTGGTAAAACGAGGACCCAGATTGTTGGGGGCAATAAGCTGACTACGTAAAGCGCTTAGAGAGGGCTGTAAAACACTGTGAAGCAGTATATAAGTCTAAGTGCTATTGTTATTGATAAACGGATCTCAGAAAATCCAAACAGGGCTGGACCGTATTAGTTCTTGGATAAGAAAACATTAGGAATACCCATGTTTATAGGATAGACTGCGATACAGAAAAAGCATCCCCAGAAGCTGGTAATGGCCAATGTCTTTCATATGGCTGTCACAAAGTCAACATGTCCATGTCTGTGAAGTCATCAGGACTCAAGATGAAAAAAAGGCAGTGAAGACAGTATTCTGGAACTCTTGATTGATTGAAATAATATTTTCACAAATAATACCTAGATGTTCTCATCAAAAGTTTAGATTGCCTTTTTAACCATGGCATTGGCATGTGGTTGTTTCTGGATGGTTCTGCTGGACAATTTCCTACCGCATCTCTCCCCACCCTCCATTAATTTCATTATCGTTCATTAACAGAGCTAATTAGGATATAACAGAGATAGCAACACAGGNAGATGCCAATGGCATCCTAATTGTTAATTTGATTAGCGAGTCTTCTGCTCTCATCAGAAAGGTGACATCTGGTGATTACCTTAATAATGGGTTTCCACCATTGTGCATGTGCAGATTGTACAAACTTAGGTTTGTCCTTGTTTTGCATAATTGTTGTCAGCTTGATAGTGGCCAAGGGATCGGTGATGTGCATGGACAATCACATTAAACATTCTGGTTTCCTTTTGGAAGACCCCAAGGAACCCTACCTTCTTATATCTAAAGATGTTTAACAAAAACAGGTAGCAATCTTGCAAAGAAATCCACTGAAAAATCTACTTTGTCTCCAAGAAATCTCATTTGCCAGCTCAGAGCTGATTAGTTTCATTGTCTGTGTGACAAGTCCTTTTCTTTAGAAGACAAAAGTCAAATGTACGAATGCAGAACTATTACATATTCTGGTAATAATAGTTGGGAAAAAATGTTGGACGAGAAGTGGATTGCAAATTAAATATGAGCTGTTAACGTGGCATGGCTGCAAAGAAACCTAATGCAACTTTAGGTTGCATCATCAGATATATAATGTCCATATCATAGGAAGAAATTATTCAATTCTGGTCTTAATCTGAAGATAGTGTCCAGTTCTGGGTAACATAAATTCAGAAGGATTTAGAGAAATTGGAAGAGTTTCATAGGAGGGCAATAAAAATGATCAGGGTGATAGAAACTATGAAAAAAATGGTAAGAACTGGACTTATATATCCTTGAGGAGGGAAAAATTACTGGGGGGGGTGATTTGAATACTGTCTTCACACATCTGAAAGTCTTGACAGGATGAGATGCTCTGGATGATGCAGTTGTCTGAAGGCCAAAGGTTTTTGTCCCAGTGGACCAAAATTCGGTTCCATATCATAGGGCTACCAAGAACCTTTGTGCCTAATTAAAACATTTGCCTTCTACCTGTTAACACCTAAATGGATAGAAACATTAAATAATGGAGGAGAAAGTTGTTGGGCATTCCTAGAGTTGTTTTTGTATGGTGTGACGTGGTGATACTGGGTGTATTAAAGAGGAGGAATTTGCTGTTGGAGATCCAGGTAGTCCTTGACTTACAGTCATTCATTTAGTGACCCTTTGGAATTACAATAGTGCTTGCAACTTATGATTGATCCTCACACTGATGACCATTGCAGTGTCCCTGTGATCATGTGATCACTACTGACAATCGTCACAGTTGGCTTCCCACCAGCAAAGTCAATGGAGAAGTTGGATTTGTTTAATGATGACATGGTTCACTTAACAACCTTGGCAAAAATATTATAAAATAAGGCACACCTTACTTAATGATTGCATTGCTTAGCAACAGCAGTTCCAGTCCCAGTAGCAATAGCAATTGCACTTAGCCTTCTATACCGCTCCACAGTGCTTTACAGCACTCTCTGGGCAGCTTATTTCCAACAATCTGGGTCTTCATTTTACCAACCACTGAAGGATGAAAAGCTGAGTCAACCTTGAGCCGGTCAGGATCGAACTTGCTTGCAATACCACATTCTAACCACTCTGCCACAATGGCTCCTTATGGTCTTGTGCTGAGGAATATCTGTAAGCAGAACGCAAGAGAGAGTAGCTGATGGAAAGCACTCCAGTTTTGTAGAACTACAAAGTGCTAGAATACAGAAAGATTTTGTAACCTCCTCTTTTCTCCCTGGGAGAGAAGTGGGACCAGAAGTGAAAGAAGCTATGGGAAAAGGGAGGGCGCAAAACCCATAAGCACTATAAAAAGTTCCATTTCTATGTTGGAAGGAAGGAAGGAAGGAAGGAAGGAAGGAAGGAAGGAAGGAAGGAAGGAAGGAAGGAAGGAAGGAAGGAAGGAAGGAAGGAAGGACTCTAGTTTTAGTATTGAGAAAACAAGGGCAATATCATAAGATGAAATTATCCACAGGCCCCTAAACCAGGGGTCTTCAAAGACCAAGTTTGAAGACCCCTGCCCTAAACAGAAGTGGAGATGAGAGAAAACAAGAAAAGCCACACACATTGGCTTGTCAAGGAAATTCACACTGTGCTGTGAGGAACTTCAGAACTTACAAGCAAAATGGGTATTTGGGGATGTCTGAAGCAGACCCCAAGTTCATATACCTCTAATATCAACATCTGTGGAATTTGCACAAGCCCCATAGCCTGAACTATATCTCTACAACTGCTGACATTTTCCTGTCTTTTCAAAATTGTCAGACAGGGCTGTGGAGCCTAAATGTAACCTGCAGAGAATTTTGTGGTATGACCCCGTGTTCTTTACGTATTAAGTATGCCTGGACTTTTTCTTCTTTTGAGGATTTTGCTTTTAAGCACCACTCTCCTCCTTTTGAGTCTAGACAATTGTGCTAATAAATATTTGAAAATGTCAGAGATTTGGCATTTGTCACAGGTTTCGGACCCGGTAATATCATTAGCTTGTGACCATTCTGAGAATCAATATATTGAAAGACTTACATAAGGATTTTATTTTCCGGGCCATGCTTTCTAAAGTGGGCAGAAAATGTAAATGTAAATGAATGGATGGAGTTGAAGAAGAAAATAAAGTGGTCTGAAAAAGTATTATTTTAGATGGGAATTTTGACAGCAATATGCAACTCAGGCTTGTAAATGTTTAATTAGAATAGAATAGAGCTGGAAGGGACTTTGGAGGTCTTCTAGTCCAGCCCCCTGCTCAAGCAGGAGAACCTATACCATTTCAGACAAGAGACTGTCTAGCCTCTCCTTAAAAACCTCCAATGATGGAGCACCCACAATTTGTGAAGACAAGCTGTTCCACTGATTGATTGTCCTCACTGTCAGGAAGTTTCTCCTTAATTCCAGGTTGCTTCTCTCTTTGATTAATTTCCAACCATTGTTTCTCATCCTTCCCTTTGGTGCTTTGGAGAATAAATTGCCCTCTCTTCTTTGTGGCAGCCCCTCAAATACTGGAATATTGCTATCATGTCACCCCTATTTCATCTTTTCTTTAGACTAGCCAAACCCAAGTCCTGCAGCCGTTCTTCATATGTTTTAGTCTCCAGGCCTTTGATCATTTTAGTTGCTCTTCTCTGAACTTTTTCCAAGGTCTCAACATCTTTTTTTGTAGTATGTGACCAAAATTGGATGCAGTATTCCAGGTGTGGTCTATTTTTGAGCACCTCCTGTGATGCAACATCCGTAACTTCTGGAGATAAGCCATTCCACTGGTTAATTGTTCTCACTGTCAGGAAATTTCTATTTACTTCTAGGTTGGATGTCTCTTTGACAAGCTTCCATGCATTACTTCTTAGCCTGCCCTATGGGGCTTTGGGAAAGAAGTCAACTCCCTCTTCTCTGTGACAGCCCCTGAAATACTGAAAGTTATCACGTTTTTAATCACCACAATATAAAAAAAATGTTGAGACTCTAGAAAGAGTGTAGAGAAGAGCAACAAAGATGGATAGGGGACCTGGAGGCTAAAACATATGAAGAATGGTTGCAAGAATTGGGTATGTCTGGTCTAGTGTAAAGAAGGAATAGGGGTGACCTGGAAATAAGGAGAAATTTCCTGACAGTGAGAACAATCAACCAATAGAACTGCCTGCCTCCAAAAGTTGTGGGTGCTCCATCACTGGAGGCTAAAACATATGAAGAATGGTTGCAAGAAAAGACTGGACAGTCATTTATCTGGAATGGTATAGGCCAGGGGTAGGCAACCTTGGCTCTTTTATGACTCATGGACTTCAACTCCCAGAATTCCTGAGCCAGCATGGCTGGCTCAGGAATTCTGGGAGTTGAGGTCCATGAGTCATAAAAGAGCCAAGGTTACCTGTCCCTGGTATAGGCTCTCCTGTTTGGGTGGCGGATTGGACTGAAGGACCTCCATCATCCCTTCCAACTCTATTATTTTGTTATTGTGTTATTCTTTCTATGATCACGTGTATCCATCCTATCAAGCCTAAAAAAAGTCTAGAAAGGGGATTGGACTAGAAGAACTCCAAGGTCTCTTCCAACCCTATTATTCTATGTTCTATGTTTCCCCAATCCTTCTCTTCAATAGGCTTGCCAAATCAAAATTCCAGACATTGCCAGATATTGAAGATATTTGCAAAAATTTAAAATGTCACTCTTCTAGTTATTTTTTATTTGTTAAAAATAAGGGGGAGGTGGGTTGTGTGAAAAATGCTTAGGTTATTATCTAATGAGTTAGATATTGTTATTTTTACGTCATTCAGTAAATAAATACAAATGCATAAATTATAATTCTGGGGATGGTAAATATTGATAAAGATAACCCATAGAAACAGAAATCTTTTTGGGGTCCTCCAAAATTTTTAAAAGTGGGATGGGGTCCTGAAGCAAAAAAAATTAAGAAGCACTGATATAAAGTATAGGATTCACAAGAGAAATTGTCAAAGAGGTATAAAGGTACCTCTAGTTAATATTTGAAATGAAAAAAAAAAACAAGAAGGGTGAATTTGGGAAAAAGAAAAAAAAGATAAACTTGCAGATGATGATACAAAGAATGTTAAAGATCAATGTTTAGATATAACCAGTACTTTTATTATTGATATTTATGGATAGCCAATTAGAAAAGACTCATGGAAGATTGTTTTATATATGGTAATTGTAGCAAGACTATTAAATGCATAAAGATAGAGAAATAATAAAATACCCACAAAAGAGGAATGGATTGTGAATATACTGGAATTTGCAGAAACAACAATATTGACTTCCTGATCAGGCAGAAAGCAATAAGTACTTTTATAAAAGACTGGAAAACTTTGGAAGGCCACAAACTAAGGACTTTTGAGGGTTAATGAAGGCCTGGAGTATCAAATGGACACATTTGGGATACTGAGCTTTAAATATCATAACCTTTCTGTCCTGTCATAATTATAAAGCCCAATGGCTTATAGGCACATGTGGAAATGTTCCTTAATATTTACACCCTTCCTTCTATGAACAGGTCATTGTGCAATCTTAGATATTAATGAATGCCATCTCCTTTAGATGATCAAATCTCACTTGGTTGCAACCTCACCAAATGACCTTTGGCAAGGGGTCTTCTTTCAGCTCCAGAACTCATCATATGCCATGAGGGATTAATGCATCTGGCCTGACTTTCAATATGGTTGTGGGAATAGCCAAGAAAATACGTTGGGAATGTATTTTGGCTGAAAGTGAGCACTGAGAGGTCTTAGTAACAGGAATAGAATAGAATAGAATAGAATAGAATAGAATAGAATAGAATAGAATAGAATAGAATAATGGAATAGAATAGAATAGAATAGAATAGAATAGAATAGAATAGAATAGAATAGAATAGAATAGAATAGAATAGAATTAGAATTAGAATTAGAATTAGAATGGAATGGAATGGAATAGAATAGAATAGAATAGAATAGAATAGAATAGAAATTAGAATTAGAATTAGAATTAGAATTAGAATTAGAATTAGAATTAGAATTAGAATTAGAATTAGAATTAGAATTAGAATTAGAATTAGAATTAGAATTAGAATAGAATAGAGCTGGAAGGGACCTTGGAGGTCTTCTAGTCCAGCCCCCTGCTTAAGCAGGAGAACCTATACCATCTCAGACAGGTGATTGTCCAGTCTTTTCTTGAAGATTTCCAGTGATGAAGCACCCACGATTTCTGAAGGCAAGCTGTTCCACTGGTTGATCGTCCTCACTGTCAGGAAGTTTCTCCTTCCTTCCAGGTTGCTTCTCACTTTGATCAGTTTCCAACCATTGTTTCTCGTCCTTCCCTCTGGTGCTCTTGTGAACAACCTGACCCCCTCTTCCTTGTGGCAGCCCCTCAGATACTGGAATATTGCTATCATGTCTCCCCTATTTCTTCTTTTCTTTAGACTAGCCAAACCCAAGTCCTGCAGCTGTTCTTTGTATGTTTTAGTCTCCAGGCCTTTGATCATCTTAGTTGCTCTTCTCTGAATTTTTTCCAAACATCTTTTTTGTGATATGGTGACCAAAATTGACTGCAGAGTTATAAGGGAGCTTGGAGGTCATCTAGTCCAACCTCCTGCTCTCACATTTCTGATAAATGATTTCCAGTCTCTTCTTAAAAGCCTCCAGTGATGGGGCACCCACAACTTCCAAAGGAAAATTGTTACACTGGTTAATTGTTCTTACTGTTAGGAATGTTCTCCTTAGTTCTAGGTTGCTTCTCTCCTTGGCTAGTTTCCATCCATCGTTTCTTGTCCTGCCTTCAGGCGCTTTGGAAAATAAGTTGAGCCCCCCCCTTCAAATACTGGAATACTGCTATCATGTCACTCCTAGTCTTTCTTTTCTCTAGATTACGTATGGCATGCCCAGTTATGCAATCATTCTTCATATGTTTTAGCTTCTAAGCCCCTAACCATTTTTGTTGTTCTTCTCTGTACTCTTTTCAGAGTCTCAACTTCTTTTTGGTATTGGGGTGACCAAAACTGGATGCAATATTCTAAGTGTGGTCCTACCAAGGCTTTGTAGAGCGATAGTAGAACTTCACATGATCTTGATTCTATCCTTCTGTTAATGAAACCTTGAACCAAGAACTCTATTGCTAAGAACTCCATTGAGAAACCAAGGAGAACCCACCATGAGTGAATCTAAATATCCAAGCTGCAATTTCATTGTTCTGTATTGCCCTGTGCAATCCCCCCCCCAAAAAAGGGCTGTAAATGGTTTAACATAAGATAAGCAAGGCAAAATAGCTTGATGCTTTGAAACAGAAGATCAGCCTGGACTCAATGACGCGGTACCTCTTCAAGCCATCTCGGACTTTAAACCCCTTGGTGCCCCTTCTCTCCATCTAAGGGTGGCCTATCAATGATTCACTAGGAAACAAATAATGCATTTATATCACAGGCCTAGTAGTAACATAAAATTATCCATAAATGTTTCATAAATATCCGGAGATGCGTTTGGTGCCTGTGTTATAAATGATAAATAAGTAACAATAGATTCCTTCTGCAATATTGATGCTCCTAGCAGTTATTGTTATGCTATAACTGTTCGAAGGCCATTACACTGAATGGAGTTATCAAGGTTATAGGTAGGCTCAGCAAGCTATTTGTAATAAAACCCAGAGCACTTTGCAAAAGAAAGCAAAGTGAGAATGCATTTGTACCAGTTACACACCAAGTGCAAGCATATAACAACAGGTCCTAAATATAACAGATATTTAGCCTTTTAAATAATTGACAGTGGAATGCAAAGCATGTAAAATATTTGAAGGGACAATAAACCAGCATTATTTTTCTGTATGTTTCTCATATGTGTTATACAACCTAGCCAGCAAAGCTTTGTTGGGTCCATTCAGTGTGGAAAAGTGGATCCAACTCTTTCATCCAATTCTATTTTTTTTTGTTAGAAAATCAGATTGAAGATCCAATTTGATTCAGATTACAAAAGAAAATCTGCTAGATGTGTGCAGAAGACTGATTTTCCAAGCTGATTTGGAAATATGTATGGATTTGTTTGGAGAATGTCACCCAGCTGGCTTTGTGCCTAAAGTGGGAATAGAACTCACGTTCTCCTGATTTCTACTCAGATGCCTTAACTACTACATCAAACTAGCTCTTTCCTTCTGATATCCAAGACATCACAAGAGACAGTGGCTGGTTTAATGAAACCTGCTTAATTAGCCTACTTGGTACCTACATTAAACCAAAAGCTCACCAGGGGATCTGGGTTTGTGAAAGAGATTAAAAAAAAAGTAATCCAGTTTATCATTCTTTTGTATAATCTAGGTGGTATGTGAACTAATCTTTTTACAAGGTACCTGTATGATTTTTACCCAAAACAGACACAAATTTGCAAGCTAAATACAATTGGCCAGCAAGGGCTATGCTTTCCCATTATGACCAAACTTTGAAGCTGCCTTATTAATATCTTGAAATATAATTTCAAAAGAATCAGGCCCTTGTGGAAATATCCTGATAATATAAGACTGATCAGAAATTCCTACCTTAAAAAAAATCCCTTCCAATTTCCAAAATTTTCTTCTTTTTTAATTTTATTTTGCCTTAGTCTTCCTTTTTCCTTGCAAGACAAAGTTGTTAGGACATAGGTTGGGATAGTGACGCTGATAGCAAATATTACTAACACTAATAATACTTTTCTTTCTCTTTAACTGGTGCAATCTTAATTTACATGTTCTTGCTCCATTTTTGCATTTCACGCAGTTCTTCACTTGTTGTAACGAAGCACACAAAACGGGCTTCTTAGGAAAAGCCACACTTCAAGGAGAACGAAGAAATAACAAAAGGAAGGAAAGATTTCTAGGAAGAAAACTTTTTTTTTGTACGTTAATAAAAGAAGGCTGGAATGGAACCAAGGTCTATTCTGGAATGAGAGTCTTATCAAAAGAGAATCGGAGGGATTTGGCTATCCTTGTGAGAAGGACAACTAAAATTCTTCAACCTTCTTGATCGCCGATCTGCCTCTTAAAACCATCCCTGGACAAAGGACAGAACAGAAAATGAATTGGCTAGAATACATAGGAAAGGGATCAGATAATGGGATGGAATGAATAATAAATATAGGCTTTATTTTATAGCCATCCTAAACATGAGAGGAACTTTTGTTACACTGACAAGTTAATGAATGATGAAGTGTACAGAGAACTCCTATTGAAGAGCTTATGACATATCCATTAAAATTAAGTGAGTTCATCATTATTACAACTTGGGTGATGAATAGCAAAGGAATTACTAAATAATTAGGCCACGGTTTTACATAGAGGTTTAAAATATCTTTTCTTTTTCTGTGAAAGAGTAGTTAAAAGCAATAGCCCCATTCTCCTACAGTTATTACCCTGGCTGAGTAAATATTAAGTTCAATAGATGGTCTTCTGAAAAATAAAAAAAATGTCTTCCTGTTAGATCGCGCAGGCAGTAAGACACGAGTCGAGTGACAGTCAGCTCTCGGTTTATTGGCAAGGCATCAAGTAAATCCGGACTGGCTCTCTGGGCCAGGGGAGNGGCTTGTAATCACACAATTCCATTGGCTGGTAAGACCCTGTTGCTAGTTAGCCAACCAGCAACGGGCATGAAACTGTATGCAGATGGAGAAGGGCAATCACCCTTAATGGGCGATCAATGGTGAAGGGCAATCACCCTTAATGGGTGATCAGGATATGCATAGGGGATTAAGGGGGGGGAATACAAAGAACACAACACTTCCCATTTGCATTTTTAATCCGAGTTACTTAATTTAACGTCTCCCATATAGATTTGCAAATGGGCATCAACAGCCGTTCATACTAAGTACTTTTCTAAACTTTGCAATTGTATAAGCTAAAAAAATGTGTTTAAGGAAACATAAATAAACCTTTTAAACAAGAGGTGTGCCATTTCAGCATACCTTTGCAGACTTTATTAAAAATAATACACAGAAAGCATGAATGAGACCTAGATGGGGAATTTGTAAAATTTAATATATTTTTTTATCAGATGATCTAATTTACCTTTCTTAGAATACAGTGCGGATGGGAATATACAGTACATAAACTTTTGGCTTCTATGGTTTCTAGTATGTCATTTGAGCTCATTCTGTGCCAAACTACAGATATTGAAGAAAATCCCCAGAGGTATAAATTAGGGAACATTATGTAAGAAAAATGCATGGTTGAAAGAAAAAAAAATTACATACATGAATAAATGCAATGTTATCTCTTTCCTTTCAACTAGACTGACTGGCAAGTCTTATAACTTAATACATGGTACGTTGACACAGATAAAGAGTTAATTCTTGACATTTTCAGGCTAGGGGAATTGCATGAATTCAGGATATCAGTATAAAGAAGAAAAAATAACCTTATTTTATGGATTTCTTGTTGTATGAGCTGTTTGTTTACTAAAGTTACATTTTAACCTGCCTTTCCAGATTTGTATATTCCTAAGGAATTTCTCCGGATTTTACTCTGCTAGTTGTTGCTGACTATATGGGCAGTAGTGGGATTCAAATACATGAACAACCGGTTCTCTGCGTGGATGCAGGCCTGGGCCTCCGAGGCCTAGAACGCACTTCTGGAAGTGGCATCCACGCACGTCCGGTGGGCCATTCTAGGCTTGGGAGGCCTCGTCCAGGCCTCCGAGGCCTAGAATGGACTTCCAGAAATGGCATCCAAGCACTTCCGGCAGGCCGTTCTAGGCCTGGGAGGCCTCCTCCAGGCCTCCCAGGCCTAGAACGCACTTCTGAAAGCAGTGTGCACTCAACAAAATTTAGCTACTGGTTCTGCTGAACCGGTGCGAATTGGCTGAATCCCACCACTGTAGTGCTCACCTCTGTTTCTAGGCCATTGAGCCAGTGCGGTCCGAAGACATTTCTGCAGTCATGTGGCCAGCATGAAGTCACAGAGTGCTGTTACCTTCCCACCGGAATGGTACCTATTAAGCTACTTGCAGTTGCATGCTTTAGAATTGCAAGGTTGGCTGGAGCTGAATCGAGGACAGGAACTCATCCCATCACATGGCACTTGGGTCTGAAACCTGGGCTGCCAGCTTTCCAGTCGATAAGCCCAGCATCTTAACCACTGAGTCACCATGCCACCCACAAATATTTCTAAGGCAGTTTACTATTAACATCAACAATTATAATACAATAATTTGATGGTAGTGGCCATAAATAGACCTCCAGAATATTTTGCAGAAGACAACTGATGGCAACAGAACTATGAAGGCATAGAGTCTAGCTTAAGGATTTGAGGTTTTGTGTATATCTTTTCTTGTAATTTTGAGTCATTTTTTTGACTCCTGGCAATTGTCTGGACTAGTTCTACAATTATCTTGTTATCAGAGGTCCTTTGTCACTGCCTCCCAAGTGATTGACTTAAGATGGCTTTGTGTCCAAGCTGGGACTAGAACTTAAGGTCATCTGATAAGAACTACTACAAGAGTTGCTGAGTATGGGGAATACGTAGTTGTTCACACATGGCTGAGCTATATTTGTTCCACCATGCCTCCCCACTGGTAACATTAGCTTTGGTCTGAGAGGAATGGTCTGGGAGACCTTGGCCCCAAATGGATTGCATAGAGTTTTCTGATCCACTACAAATGACTTTGGTTATTGAGCAGGAATAATAAAAGCAAAGATGACCAATTCAAGTAATTAAGGGCATGAGGTAGAAATACATTTTTAAATGTAGCAGTTTTGCCTTTTGGAAACAACTGAGCTGGGCAATGATTAAATGTTGAACATACCTTAGCAGTGAGAGATCTCAGTCCAAGGATCTGACCTGAGAGATGCTTTGTTATGAATACCTCTTCACCTTTAATTTGCTTTTCTGGCCTCAATATCAGAAGGATACTATAAGTTTGCTAGACTATAAATTTGCTAGGTAATAGTTTCATCTGTACTCTTCCAAAATAGGTTTGACAGGATAGATATATAGTGGCAAATGATGCCACCTTGGTTTATATGTTATAATCATTATAATTGGACTAATTATTTTTTTAAAAGAAAAATTAACTGTATTGTATTGATGCTTTGTAAGTCACCCATTTTCTGAAAATGGAACAGCATAAACATGAAAATAATGAAGAAATAAAAATATATTTAAAAATTCCTCCAAGGTTCTAGTTGGAGAATCAGACACAACTAATTGACAAATCAAAGTGAAAGGTTAGACCTTATGGATTACCACACAAAATTTGAATCATTAAAACCTTAGATGACCAGTCAGCACATGGAGCACCATGTAACTGTGAGAATATCAGAGCCGTTCAAGCATTTGATTCAAGGATCTGAAGGCAACCAGATTTATTTCCAAACTGAATCCAATTTTCAAACTGAATCACAAAGTTGATGCAAAAAATCAGATTCGGTTGAATGCCTCCGAATCAATTTGCATGGCTCAAATGATGCTATGTGTGCAGACACAGCTTTTTCCCAAACAGTTCAGAGATCAAAACCAACTGGGTTTGACAGTTTGAACCCAACAGCTTAGTGGGTTGATTTTTCCAAACTTTGAGAAAAAGTGCAGAGAAGAGCAACTAAGGTGATTAAAGGCCTGGAGACTAAAACATACGAAGAACGGTTGCAGGATGTGGGTTTGGCTAGTCTACAGAAAAGAAGGACTAGGGGAGACATGATAGCAGTGTTCCAGTATTTGAGGGGCTGCCACAAAGAAGAGGGGGGCAATTTATTCTCCAAAGCACTAAAGGGCAGGACAAGAAACAATGGTTGGAAACGAATCAAGGAGTGAAGCAACTTGGAATTAATGAGACTAGAAGACCTCCAAGGTCCCTTTCTATTCTATTCTATTCTATTCTATTCTATTCTATTCTATTCTAATTTGAATCACTGAACTGAATAAGACTGCCTTACCAAACTGAATTGATAATTCACATCAGGTTTCTTGCTTTGGACAATTGGAGACAGCTGTGACTAAGACTAGGGCTTATGGTAAATGCCATAAGCCCTAGCCTTAGTATTGTCTGATGCAAAGGAAATCAAATCTAGATGAGTCTGTCTGTCTGTCTGTCTGTCTGTCTGTCTGTCTGTCTGTCTGTCTGTCTGTCTGTCTGTCTCTCTCTCTCTCTCTCTCTCTCTCTCTCTCTCTCTCTCTCACCCCTCCAGTTTAGAGAAACAGGGTGCAAGTCACTAGAACAAGAACCAAATGCTGCATGTTAACTCATTATATTGGTTTGTGATCAATGTTTATGGAGATTCTCCGTCATCCAGGTCATGTTTGTTCCAAAGATGCTTTTTCAAAAGGCAACGGGACTTCAGAACTGAAGGAGCTTCTTGGAGGAGAAGTAAAACATCTTC
>NW_015387148.1:272503-274060 GCF_001527695.2 Protobothrops mucrosquamatus
GATAAGCTATTGAAAACAACTATTTTATTGAGATGCCATCCATCTTTGCCAATATTATGTAAAGGGAACATACAGCTCAGTTATTTTATTCTTATTATCATTCCTCATATTATTATTTTTTAATGTTTTCTTAATGTTTTCCCAAGATGCTTTGTCTTCTCATTTATTTTTTAACGACCCTATTCCCCATTTCTATTTTGGAGATTAAAAAAAACCCTACCTAGAAAAGAGAGCAATCTCCAGATCAGAAGAGTCTTTTTTCTATTGGATATTGTTGTTTGCCTGACATAAATGGAAAAGTACTTTTTAAACCAATAATGAGTGTTTCAACATTCTAGGATGTGCACCATAACTTTACAGTATCTTAAGATGGGATTTGAATAACATTTAATTTTTCTTCTTCTTCTTGTGCCATATCCGTTATTGGACGTTGGCGATCATGTTGGCGATCCTGTTTTTATCAGCAGCCACATGAAAAAGTGCTGCTGAGTTTTGTCCAAACTAATCCCTTAGATTTTGAAGCAATTTTATAGCAATTTTTTGAGGGTTGGGATATTTTGGAGATTCAGTTTGAAGGGGGTTCCATCAAATTTCCATACCAACTCTCTGCCATGATTTGAAACATTGACTTGGATAACGCCAAACAGATTCAGAAAGACCCAAATTAAATATGACAGGTTTTTGTACATCCACAAAAGCTTTCTTTTCAAATCAATTGTAAAGTCCAAAACCTGTCAGATAAATTCTTTGAACTGAATTGGGAAGTTGCATTGAGCCAGTTTGACATTTTGAACTGATTTAAAAATTCAAATCCAATCAGGATGAATCAGTATGCTGCTAAACACGTAATTAAAAAAAGCTCCAGGCAGTTCCCTAAAACAGAAATGTGTAATAAAATCCATACCATTGATTAAAAACACAAGATCATAATTGGAAACAATATAAAATTCTGATCCCTTTTACACTGTGATGGGGGCACAGCTACAATTTCCCCAATTTATTCCCTAATCTACGCCAAGCTAAGTAAGATGCTGGAGGTGTGTCATCACTCACCCAAACTCTTTAATTTACATTAGAGAGTTTCCCTCCAGATTTCCATGGTCATTTTGAATAAATAGACTTTCATATTCAAGGGAAATTTCAAGACAGATGTGTTGACCACAAAGAAACATCAGTAGCAGAAGTGTCAGCCAAATACCATGAGGGCTATAATGGAAACCATTCACGTTCTGAAATCTTTTTGAGCCTAGCATCTGTGGATCTACAGGTAGTCTTCAATTTACAAACATTCTGTCAAGAATGAAACTTTGGCAGCTACATGCCTCTTTGTTTTGACTTGCCATTAGAGTTTGGGGGGAGGTGGCCTAACTCCTGAAGGAGAGGTCGCATCCGGAAAAGATATGATTTTTCGGGTTCCCCAACTGGTGGGGAACCTGAATATATGTTTACTTTTCGAATTTGAGGTCAGTTTCAAATTTTGAGCTTCACTGCTCAATTGGCTATTTGCCAACAAATGCAAGATACGCCGCGGCCTAACTCCTGAAGGAGAGGTCGCAT
>NW_015387149.1:0-20388 GCF_001527695.2 Protobothrops mucrosquamatus
CCCCCCCCCCCCCCCGTCATTGGCTTTGTTTGTCAAAAAGTTGCAAAAAGGTGATCACATGACCCTGGGACACTGTGAATGTCATAAGTATGAATCAGTTGCCAAACATCCGAATGTAAATCACATGACCCTGGGGATGCTGCAACAGTCATAAGTGTGAAAAATGGTCATAAGTCACTTTTTCAGTGCCATTGTAACTTTGAACAGTCACTAAGCGAATTGTTGTAAGTCAAGGACTACCTGTACTTTATCATTTTTTTGCTTTGGGGGGGGTCAAGTTTTTGACACCTTGCTGAGCAAGTGGTGGTACTCGGATGTTGCCTTATCCTAAAAGTGGTACAATGGGTGAAAAGGTTGAAAAGCTCTGCCATAAACAATGGTTTGTTAGGGGCCAAATTTTTGGATGCAAGATACTGATTCAGGCCTGTGAGAAGCAACTACAGCAACTAATGAACCCTTCCCAGGTCCACTGCACTGGGCAAGCAACAGCAAGTAAACTTTGTGTGGATTGTGCTGCTTTACATAAATGAAGCCTCTCCAATGATTTTTTTAAAACCTTGAAATATGATAGCCTCAGCTACTAAACTCTGATTCAGCAGATCACATTGCCTTTTCTGTAGTAGCAGAAATAAAGAGGTTATAAATCCTTATTTGAGATCATTGAGGAATGGTGGGCTATAACTGCATACCTACATATTGATTACAGTGTTCTTCTTGGGATATGCATCTTTACACAAAAGGAATATGAAGTAAAGGCAGAAGAAACAGAAGGTAGGGATAACTGCAAAAGATCTAACCAAATCTAATTTATATATTAATATCCATAGAAAGTAAAGAAGATGACCTTGAGGGAATTAAGCCAAATTCATTTCCAGAGGGAGGAGGCAAAGAGTCTGTCTCAAGCCCAAAACAATCTGAGAGGAGGAGGGAATACTTCAGACAGACATCTCCTACATTTCACAGGAGTGTAAGGTGAGTGGGGTGAGTAAAGATTCTGTGGCAAGATTCTGTTTCAATAGTCCATCCCAATAAAGATACAAGCAGTCTTCAGTTAACGACCATTTGTTCAGAGACTGTTTGAAGTTATGACTGTGCCAAACAAAGAGCCTTACTGCTGATCTTTGAAGTTGGGGCTGCCTCAGCATCCTTGCAGTGACTGCAGTTCAGGAGCTTGGCAACCAGTCCACAATTGCATTGCGGCCTCTTGCAGTCATGTGATCACCATATTTGATCTCTGCTGTTGACTTCTGACAAACAATTTTAATGGAGAAGCCAGCAGGAGGTTGTAACTGGGGCTCATGTGACACTGCACCCAACAACGGCACAAGATTTACCTAACAACTGCAATTAGAAGTGTCATAACTGTCATTGTAGGTGAGCATAGTGACGTGACATTATACTTTTTCATTGTTGCTAAGCAATGGAATTCTTGGTCCCAATTACTATTAACTGAGGACCACCAGCCATTTTACAGTTTGCTGGAGTCTCTTTCTTGGTCTGCTCTACATTGGAACTGACACTCCTCACCATACCTTCCTATCTTTGCAAACACACATGATTCATACACTGCGTTTTGCTTTTTACTACTCATGTCTTGCCCAATCACATCTTTTTCAGTTTCCCTTTTGATTTCCACCCACCCATTCTTCCATATTTTTACATAAAAGCTAAACTAAACTGTTACAGACTCAATGGGGCCTTCTTCAAGAAACAGGTCTTGGCAGCCCTAGGACATGTCAGAACTTGTGTTATGCTTAGACCAGCCTATTATTAAACCAGCTTAAGAAAATCCTGTTCAGACTGAAACATTGTGGCAACAGCTTGCAAACTATTCAGTCCAGCTACAGGCCACCATGAACTCACTTTGGGACTGCTGGGCTTTCCCACTGGGGACAGTTGTGGAGGAATCTTACTGGAGATATAGTATGCATGTGTATATGAATACACCCATGCATATCTTTATACACAAAGTTAAACTGAACGTATACATATACAATTAAAGCATCAACATAATATACATGCAGTTTTTTAAATTTCACTTCTTATTCTGTTTTTTAATGTTTTTTTGTGGGGGCTATAATAACTCAGCTATAAAATTTATCTTGTATACAGAAGGTTTCTGGTTCAAGATGTGGCAGAAACTTTTTTTTTCTTTTCCTGAGCTTCCTACTTTTTTTTTCCTATTAGGTTCCTCCAAATCAGCACCCTTCCATTTACAAAGTTAGAGTTATAGTCTTTGTGATATTGCAGCATCCATGGGAAGAGAAGCTCTGAAAGGTACAACAGACTATACTAAGCACTGAATCAGTTTGAAGGGGTATTTCTGGGTCTGTAAAGCAGCCAACTGCTGGGGTTCACCTGCAACAAACGGATAGGAACATGACATAACCTGGAAAAGTGTACTTGGGAAGGGGAGCAGAAAAGCATATCCTGAGGTAACTCTGATGATAGGTTGGGGATTAAAGGAAGCAATGTCCTTTTCTACTTTCCAGAAGTGGTTGTTGGTCTGTTTTGGCAATGGAGGGGCTGGGTGGTGCAGATAAGCCTTTAGGTTTTGGAAAGAATTATATCCTTATATCCCTTATTTCTTGACCCTGTTTGAGTAAAAGCCATACAATGAAGACATTCAACTAGCATCCCACCTGGTTTAGTCCTTGCCTTTATTATTTATTATACATTTATGCACATTTGTTCTAGTATAAAATCTACAATGAAACAATTCTGTGCTATTAATTCTTTTGTAAAATAACAGACCACTTAAATATTGCAATACAATCATTCTCTACTCAAATGTCACATACCTCATTCAAGCTTCCAATGCCTTCCCTCCTGGCTTAGTTTACCCTCTTTAGTTTCTTTTGAAAGTTCATATTACCTTTACTTGTATTCTGCCTCTCTCGCAGTGGCAGCCAAGTTTTCCGTATATGTTTCCAATGGCATAATAAATGCACAGTATAGCTCTATGTGATCTGTTCTCCATTTCATTGGCTACCCAATTATGCATTTATCAATTATTGAAGAGGTATCACTTGAAAGTTTTTTCTCTTTTCTTTTAAGGAGGGTGATGCTGGGTGCAGAAGAGAAATTGATTTGTTTTGCTTGTTCTGCAAGGGCAATTGTTTGCAGCATGTAAGGACCAGTGGGTGACGATACATTGTCATATACACTTTTGTTGTATTAAGTACATATTATCCAAGGACATTAAAAGGAAAAATAGACGTGATTGTAGTAATATTCGATGAAAGTCGACATAAATAAAGTAGACTAAATCCGTAAAGTCAGTAAAAATTTTCCCTTGTCACCCAAGTTTATGTGTCTACGAACTACCTTTGTTTTCGTTTATACAAGTACTAAAATTCTGAAATAAAACAGGAATACATTAGACCAAGCTACCTTTACATCCATGTCTAATTTTTTTAAGTGCTTTTCTTAAGTGAAGTGTTTTTCTTCTGAACTGGACAAATCATTGTACAGATATAGATATAGACAAAGACACATGCAGATATTTTCTTTCTGCTATTTATCAAGTTATGTCATTTTTGAACATAGAAAAAATTGTCTTCTAATTCATCATCTTTAAAAAATAAAATAAAACTGAAACCACTTATCACCGAGATGAAAAGATACTAAACTTGTATTATTCTTGATATTCTTTAAAAAAATCAAGGAAAACATATTTTTTCATGTTTAAAATAGGAATACACTGGCAAAAATGGATAGTACTGGCATTTTTCATTCCAGCTCTTGCCAAAAGAAATCAGAGTAAAGTGCCAAGTTATGTCCCTCCCCAAGGTTAAAGGGGTTCATAGTTCACTTGACATTAGAAATCCATTATATCGGGGTTTTCAAATTGGGTTCTGTGGACCCTAGGGTTTAGTAAAATTTGAGTGGGATCTGCAGGACTAAAAGAGGAAAAAACTGTCTGAAAATGATGAAGGGTTTTTCTCCCTTAGTCTCTAATGGAAAACTCTCCACATGAGGAGAAAAAAATATATATAAGGGGTTAAAGAAAAACTGTCCATAAATGACTAAGATGAAAAACAATTTTAAAAAAACCTCTCTGCAAGGAACGGATATTTTTTCTCCTTTAGTTCTTTGCAGAATGTTTTTTAATAACCAAGGCACAGCAGAACGTCAGCTGGCATTCAAAAGTCCACCCCTCCCTGGTCAGAGATTTGGGGGAGAATTTTTTAAAATAATTTTTATTGAATATTATAGTTAAGTTAAAAAAAATGTAAGCCAAAATAAAGAAAAAAGGAGAAGGAAAGCAATAAAAAGGAAAAAAAGGAAAAGAAACAGAAAACAGAAAAAGTTAAGGAAGGAACTTCCAACCGTCTTCACTGCAGTTATAAATATAGTTAAAGCTATTTCTCCCCTTCAAAATTATATGGTTCCCTTCTTCTCATTTTCTGCTCTTATTAATCAATAAAATCAGAATTCATCATTTACCCCAGATTTTATGGCCGGAGGCATGAGGAGAAAAGTTCCATGGTCTGAAAAGTCTGAAACCCCCTGCATTATGCTGTCATGTTATTTTATATTTTTCAGAAAATTGTAGGACTTTCCTCACATATACCTCTTTGTAGTGTTAACCAAGGGAACTGGACATCTACTGTAAGAAAATCAATGTTTTGTCATGGTATAAGCAGCTCTTTCTCCTTCCAGCTCCAACTATTCATTTCATGGTACTGTATATGTCATGAGGTTTCCTTTTGATAAAGGTATACAAGTGGGACTACAGGGACAGAAAAGATATAGCTCTGTTTTGTTTATCTCTAAACTGCACTATATCTAGCAGAGTTTCTCTGGAATCTCAACCATCCATTCATGTTACAATCCAAGACTAAACATGGAAGATGACATGCCAAGGTATTCCCAAAAATGCTTTTCCATGAGGCAACTGGATTTTCTTGTTTTTCTTTGAAGACATTTCGCTTCCCATCCAAGAAGCTTCTTCAAGTCTGACTGGATGGTGGGGAGCTGAAGAAACTTCTTGGATGAGAAGCGAAATGTCTTCAAAGAAAAACAAGGAAATCCAGTTGCCTCGTGGAAAAGCATCTTTGGGATAACTATGACCTGGATGACTGAGAATCTCCATAGACATGCCAAGGTATTCATGATTTTTTTTTTTTATGGTATGAAGAGCAACTCTAAATGAGGTGATTCCATTTGCTCCCACTGATTGTATAATCTGTTTTTACATCATTGGTCAAGCAAATAAACCCTAAGCTCTTATCAAGGCTAAACAAGGATAGGCCAGGTAGTTTATACAAATTCAAGCAAGGTTTGCCAAGACAGGCAGTTGGTGCAATGCATTCCAGCAAGACAACCATCATTGCAGATGGGTGCGATTTATCTGGACAGTATTGAATTGGGTGGAGGCTGAATGGCAAGCAATCAAAAGGAAGGAACCATGTTTGTCTTGTTGGATCAGCAAAGGAAGTATGTTTTGGATGCCTTTAATATTTGAAAATCACATTTAACAGTTAAAAATATACCTTAAGTGTTCAGAATCAAAAATCCATGTCTGCCTTACTGGGCCAGTTACCCTTCAGTCTTAGTGGACATGGGCTCTGTTTTAATGAATCATTAAGAAACTCCTAATATTGTTTTTCTTCGTGCAAAGCCAGCAAATGTCTCACTTTTAGAACATTTTCATCAGTTGCCTTTCATTTCCCCATACCTGTCCCATTGGTTCTGATCCATACTGTTTAGGCTCGGAGGTATCCAGAGAGTATGGCAAAATAAATAAATAAGTCAAGGTGGCAGGCAGGGTAAAAGTGATCAAAGCTATATTTTTTATATCCAACCCACTTGAAAAACAGGCAGAGCTTCAATCACATTGTTTACCTGCCATATTGACTTTTTCGCCCTGCCGATCCTCCTGTTTATCCTTCAACTTTTACCAAGGACAGTTAGTGGTTTAGATTCATCCTGCAAAGTGTTCAGACCTTACAGGGAATACACACCATAAGAAACTAAGATTCCTGTGACTTGTCTACGTGAAAAAACTTGCTTTATATTTTTATATCAATGTAGCAATTCAGTCAAGTGCCCTATCAATTGTGTGCAACTGTTTGGGAGTAAGCCCCAATCAGCTTAGTGTGACTAGTTTTAAGTTAACCTAAATAGGAAGGATAAAACTGCAGATTTCTTATAAATAGCCCCTATGACAGGGGTTCCCAACCAGGGGTGTGAGACGATATTCCAGGGAGTGTGAAAACTTGGGTTTTCCAAATTATAGTGTATATGCATAATTTGTTGCCATTATTTTGAACTTTTGTAAGGCTGTGAGAACATATCAGAAGCATTCTAGGGGTGCGGGTATAGAAAAGGTTGGGAACCACTGTCCTATGATGATCTAATTAGCTAAATGTCTAGATTTGCATCACAGCATGAAGAAGTTGTTGGTTACACATAAACTGCATAAGCAGTTTATTGTTAACAAAGAGGAAGAATACACAAAAGGACATACTTACTATGTGACGTGCTGCAAACACACCATCAACAATTGCACAACAGAAAGCTGCTACCACTCCAAAACTGATGAACACGATGGATGCTATCAGCTAAAAAGAGAAATCAGGGAAATTAGGAAATAGAATTGCTTGCACATGCTATAAACATTGAACACATGTGCTGTGCTGTGCAACAAATGTAAAAACATCCCTTCATGTCATAAAATACACAGCCTTGCTAAATAAGCCTATTGATAGTTAAGTATATACCAGACAGATGCATGGCAGGAAATAAATATGTAGCTGATCTTACTATGCATAAAATGGGCACTAAATGATGATTCAATGATTCTAAGTAAATGTTTGCCATTGGTGCACTAGGTCACAGGTGTCAAACTCGCCAGGTCATGTGATGTGTCGTGACTTATCGCGACTCTTTTTGCATTGCCGGCAATGGAGTGGGCGTGGTTTTGGTATGATGAAACCGGCCCATGGGCCGGCAGTTTGACATCCCTGCACTAGGTGAATGAAAAAGGTTCACTGGATAAAACTGACAAGTGATTTGTTCAGCATTAATTACCTAGTCTATAAAAGAAAAATAAGATGGAGCTAGGCTTAACCAACCTATAGTAGTTTCCTCCATCCAGCAAGCATCTGCTTGCACATGGCAAAGAACTGGATAAACTTGATAGTTTAGATATGATTATGTGCTATTTAACACTCCATCCTACAGACAGAAGACCATAATTTTTAATGCTTCCCTGTGTAGAAATGTGACTGCATGGAGAATACTGCACTGAGCACAGTAACTGGAATAGATTTCATGAAGGGGGTGTGGCATTTGTTGTTTAATTAAAATGTTCTACCCTGCATGTCATCTGAAACAATGCAGCCTATTTTATCCCTCATGAACGATCTTGGTTATGAAGTGATATGCTTAATTTTTTTTCTAAAGATTGCTTTCCTAAAGATTTTCCTAAAGATGCTTCATTCAATATTCATTCTGCTTATAAAAGAATTTATATCATAACCCTCAATCTCTGATTAGTCTATCTATATAATGCCTCTATTCATTTGTACAAAGCCTCTCAATGTTTGTATAGCTAGATTTTGTGTAGGGAAACAATATAGTATAGTATAGTCCCCTGGGGTTGAGAAGCAAAAAACAAACAAATAAACAAATAATAACCAAGGATACTGTATTTGTAAACTGGAGTTCCCAGCCTTCTGCTTGAGCTGGTACCATTATCAGACTGTTTGTGAATGGCAGGTAGACTCATGATAATCGTTTAATGTACTGTACTATTTTGCCCTGTCTTTTAGAGAACCAAGGGTACTGAAATGCCGCCTCCACATATGCAGCATACAATCAAATACATCGTGTCTTGCCTGGTTGCCCCTCTGCAGCTATTAAGGCAGCTTATCACTGCAATAGGCACCAAGATATACAATTTATACTCTATTCTCTCCAAAGGTTGGTGCCATGATAAGAGCCTGGGTGTAATTGAGACTTCACTCAAGAAATGTCTCATTACAGGATACGATTATATCACAGGTACTGGATGTTCATTATTCATTTATATCTATTTGAGCTGCAGCACTTACGATGATTACAATGGATTTCTAATGAGAAAAAGCTTTGTAATTACCTAGCTGCAACTTCACCTCTTGTGGAGGAGGAAACTTAATTATTTTTTTCTGAAAAGCCTCAAAGCATTCTGATCGTCCAGAGGGACAAAAAAATATGCAAAAAGTTGATTATTCAAGTGAATTCTAATAAATAACTGGAAGAGATTTCAGCAAAATTAACTAGCCCAATATATTTAAAAATGGCATTGAAAGAAAAAAAGAAAGAGAATCAACTTAAATGGTTGTTAAAAGAAGGATCAAAGAAAGGTCAACTTTACTCATTGACCATGATTAAGCAACTCTGATTTTGGGATTCAAAGAGTGATTGCAGTACACTCAAGATTAAAACATTTGGAACACTTCCTTCCTATAAAATTTAAAGATCAGGAGGAAACTATTAATTTACTCTCCTATTTGTACTACCCTGAAAAAAAATAGTTGCTGTGTTAAGGCAATAATGTTACTAATTTCTGAATCCAGCTTTCCATATTGGAAAATGCTAAACTGGATATATTAATAAACAAAGTATCTTGAATTGTCAAAAAGAAAATAGGAGTTCTACTATTTCTCACAGTTCTTAACAGTGTTCATCATCCTTGGCAGCTTAAAGATGTAAGGACTTCAACTCTCAGAGTTCCCTAGGCAGCCAAGTAAACACATTTTCACATTGCCAAGGTTGAGAAAAACTGGCCTATAAGATAGATAAGATAACCTTTATTGTCATTTTTTTACTGTGGGCACAATGGCACACATCAAAAATGAAATTTAATTGCCCGCTCTCAAAGTGAAACACATACATGACACACAGCTAAACATACTATATACAACATATGTATAGACCCACACCCCTACATATACATAACAAATAAATATTAAACACTGTCCATCTTGAATATACAACGGAAGGAGGAAGCTTGAGAGTTCACAAGGTTAATGCTGTATGGAATGAAACTATGGCTGAATCTGGATGTTCTGCTATGGATACCACGAAGTCTCCTCCCAGAAGGTAACAAGGAGAACAGGTCGTGAAGAGGGTGTGTAGTGTCCCAGATAATCTTACAGCCCCTGCTCAAATGTACATATTTGTTTATCATTTACTAGCACCACGAGAAGTGTATGCTTGGTGTTAACAGCTATGGGGAAGAAAAGCTTGGCAACAGTTTATGAATTATATTTTTTGCTCACAACTTTAGATTACAGGTAGTCCTTGATTTACAACAGTTCATTTAGTGTCAGTTCAAAGTTACAGTGTCACTGAAAAAAGTGACTTATGACCATCACAGTTACGGTCGCAGTTACAATTATGATCTTTGCAGCATCCTTATGATCATGTGATCAAAATTCAGATGCTTGGCAACTGGTTCATACTTAAGATTGTTATTGTGTCCCAAAGTCATGTGATAACTTTTTGCGACCCTCTGACAAGCAAAGTCAATGGGGAAGCCAGATTCACTTTACAGCTGTGTTACTACTTAACAACTGTAGTGATTCACTAAACAACTGTGACAAGAAAAATGGGGCAAAATTCACTTAACAAATGTCTCACTTAACAAGAGAAATTTTGGGCTTGGTTATGGCCATAAGGACTACCTGTACGCCAGTTTGCTGCATTACGTGACACTGCAAATATATTTAATATTGCATTTTAAAATATACTCTACAAATGAAGAATTTCAAACTTAGAAGGACAATGTACAGGCTGAAGCATGTCACCTGTGCCATCAGCCCTCTGTTAATCTGTAGACTGAATTTATAACCAGCCTTGTGTGTAATACAAGCCCCTGATCTTGTGGGGAAAGTCCAACATGCCGAACCTAGAAGAAATCAGCGCTTGCTGCTCAGTCCACTCGAACCTGGTTTGTGCCTGTTATGCATCTGTTCCCTTTTTGCCTGAATAATACCTGGGATTATGATACCTGGCTCAGGACTGAACTTTTTTTTTGCAGAATTTAATGTTTTGCCAACACAATGGTTCTGCCTCTTAATCTATAATCCACTGAATATTCTGAATTGTGCTTCTGTCTTCTAGAATATTGTCTGTCTTGGCCTGTATTGTGTTATTTACAAATTTGATAAGAATTTCTTTCATTGTTCTCAGCTGCCCCCCTTTCCCCACATGGACATTTCCTTAAGCTTCCTTAATTTTTTGTGGTAAATGATATGGCCCAACAAATGAATATATTGTTTGTCTTATTCTAGTAGCATAAGGGACTACACCTAGTGACTCTCTTCTTATTATATTCTTATATAAACTTAATGAGGTAGGTTAAACAGAGTATTGATGATTGGCAGTCAGCCCCACTGGTTAGATAGACCAAGAAATCAACTCCACAGGAAGGCTAATACTACTTTTATTGAGATTGATTATAATAGAATCTGGAATGTCTGATTGTATTGCACCTGTTGCTCTTTCTTGTAGTTCATTGAATTAGGGAAGTTCTGTCTCAGCCACTTCCTAACATAATCTAGACCAGTGTTTCTCAAGCTTGTCAACTTTAAGATATATCAACTTCAACTCCCAAAATTCCTCAGCCAGCATAACTCTCACTCTCCGATTGCCTAGTCATATAATACCACCATACAAGGCTGGCTGGGAAATTCTGGAAGTTGAAGTGCACATATCTTAAAGCTGTCAAGGTTGACAAACCCCAATCTAGATGTTCTAGACATAGAAAATGCTTGACCCCCTTGTTATCTTGAGAACAGAATTTAGATATCTTCATCAAGATAATCTTCCCTACTTTCTACAGTGGCTCATTCTCCAGTAGCTGAAAGAAACCGTTGAGGGTCTTCCCAATCTTTCATCGAACTGGGTCTTGTTGAGCTGAGAAGGGCCACAATAAAAAGTGTCCCCAAAGTTACCTCTTTCACTTGGAAGAGACTTAAGGATAACAAACATTAAATTATCTGTAATGATCTTGAACCTTCATATTCAACTTTCTAAAACTTACTTCTTTAGATTAAATCAGACCAATAATTAAGGACCATGTCTTGGTTCTCCAAATTGTACAATTTTAGTAATTTTGAAATATCATATTGCCCATCAAATGTTTTAGGTTAGGAAAACTAATGAGATTCACCTACCAAATATTACATGTGACAGAAAAAAATTGCATGTGCACCTTAAAAATGGTATAATGAAAATTGTGTAATTGCATGGGCATCGTTTAATGACAGCAAAGACAGGAAGGTATAAGTCCTCCAATCTTCCATTTATGAAAAGCGTCAATACTCCAGGATAATGCTGCCATTTCTTCTTATATATTCCATTTTCACTTGTATCAAAGCAACCTTTTCAACAGATAGATCTTTATCAAATGCAGCTATATCCCATCATGCAATGGTATGCAAGTTTTTAAATCATTGGTACTCATCAGGCAAAATTAAAGCAAAAAAAAAGGGCAGGATTTTGGAAGGAAAAAAATGTCTATTATTAACTGTGAAATTTGCACTTACAGCAAGTAGCTCGTGCTATTATGCAGACCACTTTCCTAGTCTAATTGGACTATCAGTCTATCAGGTTCTGTTCTCAAGCTGAACTAAGACTGTCCAAAGAGTTGGACCATTTAACATGTTGCTACTTATAAAAAACCACATCCTTCCCTTTCCCATCGCATATTGATTTAACCATCACAACACTGACTTCGAAAGATGCTCTGCATGTTCAGAGCATACAAGTATTCTAGGAATTAATTATATAATATGATGTGTACAAAGCACCAATCTCTTATTTCAACAGGCAACAAAGGTAGTAGAACCTTAACTCTTCCTCATAATTGTAGAACCCCAGGTTATTATACAAATGGAATCTAGTGAGAAGAAGCTAGAAGAAAGAAACAGCATTAGCATTATTGTAATTTATTAATTTGCATAGCACTCAACTCCCAAAGACTGTGTGTGTTAACAAATGGATTTCACTACCACAAAATAAAATGAGGGCTTAAACTCAGTTTTTAAAAGAAATTAGACATATGAAATCATGCCTCGTAATCAAGACAACTACACACCTAGCCAAGAAAGTTAAATTGTTGTCTATTAATGACTTCCAGCTAGGACTGTTAATAACTTGGGGAGCAGAGAACCTTTCACATTAGAAGATAATAATAATAATAACAACAACAGCAGCAGTAACAACAATAACAATAAAGTTGGAAGGGACCTTGGAGGTCATCTAGTCCAACCCCCTGCTCAGGGAGAAAACCCTATACCATTTCAGACAAATGGTTGTCCAAACTCTTTTTAAAGACTTCCAGTGTTGGAGCATTCAGAGCTTCTGGAGGCAAGTTGTTCCACTGATTAATTGTTCTAACTGTCAGGAAATTTCTCCTTAGTTCTAGGTTGCTTCTCTTCTTGATTAGTTTCCATCTGTTGCTTCTTGTCCTGCCTTCAGGTGTTTTGGAGAATAGCTTGATTCCCTCTTCTTTGTGGCAACCCCCGAAATATTGGAACACTGCTATCATGTCCCCCCTCATCCTTCTCTTCATTAAACTAGACATACCCAATTCCAGCAACCGTTCCTTGTATATTTTAGGCTCCAGTTCCCTAATCATCTTTGTTGCTCTTCTCTGCACTCTTTCTAGAGTCTCAACATCTTTTCTACATCGTGGTGACCAAAACTGGATGCAGTATTCCAAGTGTGGCCTTACCAAGGCATTGTAAAGTGGTATTAACATTTCATGTGATCTTGATTCCATCCCTCTATTAATGCAGCCTAGCACTGTGTTGGCTTTTTTGGCAACTGCAGTACACTGATGGCTTATATTTAAGTGATTGTCCACTAGGACTCCGAGATCCCTCTCACAGTTACTACTATTGAGCAAGGTACCTCTTATACTATACCTGTGCATTTGGTTTTTCTTGCCTAAATGTAGAACCTTACTTTTTTCACCATTGAATTTCATTTTGTTAGATAGTGCCCAGTGTTCAAGTCTGGGATCAAACAAGAAGAAAAGTGTTGGATGAATTGTAAACCAGAATATGCTGTATCATGTTGAATTCTAGATTTATGCCTCATAAAAGAAACATGAATAAAACCGACAATAATAAAATTAAGCTCTAAAGAAGACTTTAATGAGTAGTGCTTATCTTGAGTGCTTTATTTTATTCTTATATGTTGGGAGAAACGGAATGAAAAACAGATCACCAAATCAATGTTATGATTTTTAAATTGCACTGTTTATTATTTGCTTACCATTTGCTTTCGATTCTCTACCAGATGGATACCAATAATCCCTAGGAAGGATCCAAAGCCAAGCTATGGCAAGAAGCAAATCCACAAAAAACAGGACAAGTTAGCTACATTTATAAAATGTCATTAATTTTAAATAAGCAGAAAAGCAGAAAATGAAAAGTGCCATTCCAGGTAAATTGAGAACCTACCTCACATATACAGTATTATCTATAAGACCCTTCATAAAAGAAAAATAACAGTTTGCAATTAAAAAGTTTATCAAGAGTCTAACAAGCTTCTAGGAAACACACAAGACGGATCAGCTTAGAAGACATCATTTCTTTAATTATTTATAAAAGGCGTTTCCTTGTAACTTAAATGGGTTCAGTTAATTCCGTCCGTCCGTCCGTCCGTCCGTCCGTCCGTCCATCCATCTATCTATCTATCTATCTATCTATCTATCTATCTATCTATCTATCTATCTATCTATCTATCTATCTATCTATCTACAGCTATGTATAGTAAGTATGGTGAGAAACAACTGTAATTTAGAAAAAGAAAGGAGAAAAAGAAAAAGCTTTTCTTCAAGAAATAGAATTGAAAACAAAGAACTAGACATGAACAAAATAGGTTATTTTTATTCATTCAGCAGATAGGCCTTGTTACTAACAGGGCTTCTATTTATAGCAGAAAGCTATGGATAACAAAATTAAGAATAACCAAATTTTCTGTGGCAATTGGGGATTTAAATGCTGGGGTCTATGGTCATTCTGAGCACTTCTTCTCTATAATGGTCCATGCTATGCAACGATATTTCCTTGTTTAGTTGCAGCAGATCTCATGGGTCAGCTTGACAGTAAGACTCTACATGGTTCTTTCACATGGTTCTTTCTTCTTCTTTGTAACATATTGCTTGGGTGACAGTGGAAGGACTCACTCTATTTTGGACCATATGGCTCATGTTAGCTGTGCCATTTTGTGTGGAGTTTTGATGATACTGCTAGAAGAATACTAGTGCAGCCTGAAACCCACTCAGGACAATCAGAATAGCAGTCAACAGATAGTGGTGGTATTTATCAGCACAACCACTGCAAGTGGAATTCAGAGGTCCTTCTACCAAGATCACAGAAGAGCCATGCCTAGCAGGGAAGCCATTCTGAGCCACATGGCATGAACACAGCAACTCCTTCCATCACTAATAAAATTAGTTGCTCTGAAGACAACCTGCTGCCAGGAGAAAATGACATGTAGCCTTGGCTCAGTGACCCAAATCCTCTTAAGCAGAGTGGGCAAACACAGTGACATTGCACAGATGTTCTAACCCTAATTCTAACTCTTACAAAAGAAAACACGGAATAAGTAGATGTAATTGAACAGTAAAGTACCAAGATTAGATAGTTGGGTGAAGAAACTTATTTTTATTTTCTCCCTAAAACACACATGCACATATATGCACACATATACACAAAACATGGAGCCCAATGCACAGGACAGGAAAATGATCGCCAGAATGCTGCCACTGAGAAAACTATTTTTTAAGGAATTCCTTCATGGATTATTCTCACTTCCAGATTCACAAGAGGGTGCCTAGCCTAAAAAATAGTAGAGCAGGCACTCAAAAGAGTACCTAAAATATTGATGATTTCTGCTTATTAGGGACATACCAATACCTTGAATGGGTCCAATAAATCACAAACAGCTTTGAGCATCTGCTGCTTCCAATCCATCCTGAAGGGCAATCCTGCCTAGAGTGTATTTCAGGAATTTGGCACTGAGATAACTCATGCCAAGGTTCCAGCCCAAGATTAACGCTAATTGGTGAGCCTGCCAAAACTGAAGCATTCCCAGTCATGTTTCCCATAAAGTCCTATACATTGTATCTTGCCCAAACTACATGTCAGTGTTTTCAATATAAGGGATGAACATTCCCATTATTTCATGTTTTTTTCATTTTTTTGAGTCAGTTATGGCTCCTGGTAACCACCTGCAGTCTTCTAGGCCAGAGGCCCCCAACCTTTAGGGCACCAGGGACCAGTTCCGTGGACAGAGGGTTTTCCTTGAACCGGAGGGGGGGGCGCTGCCTGCATCACGCAGATGAGGCTTTGCTTGTTAGTGTAGTCCTGTTGCTAGCATGCTGCGGCCTGATGCCAGTCCACGGACCAGGGGTTGGGGACCCCTGTTCTAGGCAACGTATTTGGAAATAATGTGTACTTTTTTTTCCTAGGTCTAAGAGAAGATGACTAGTCTAAAGTTACCCAGCTGACTTCCATGCCTGGAATCCAGGTTTTTCTACTGTCCAGTGCCATAACCCAACTGAGCCTCGGCTCTTTCATACCTACATCCACACTTTCTATTGGTTGAACTAGGTTTATTGTTAAATTGCACAAAACCTGCATAGGGCAGATATATAGATAAGTCTTTGACATATGACCACAATTGGAAGTAGTATTTCTATCATAAGTCATAAGTCAAGCCAGACCATTTTTACATTTCTGGTCCCTTATTTGATGCAATATGAATACTGGGGAAACTAAAATGCAGTGGATTGATAGACTTACTATTATTCCTGGATAATAGCCTCCCACAGTTACATTTTCAGTTCTTGTGGTTGCTGCAAGGCCTATGGTCAGTATGAAAACAGACACCACCAAAAGGGCAACTGTGAACCAAAGAGATGTTTTCTTTCTTTTTGTGAAGTGTCCTGTGAAAAAACACACATTGTAAATGCATATTAAAAATATACTAATCTCAAAGAAGAGGTGAGTCTGTTTTATTCATACGCAATCCTCTTAACAACAAACCTGATGTCAACTTCTTGATAATCTTAGCTTAGAAACAGCAACTTCTACTTATAAGTATCTTATCTCTGAAATTAGGTTTTACATGAAAGGACATTAGATTAGGAGGCCTTTTTCTGCTGAAGGCTGACTTCACTTGATAGTCTAGACAATTACTGAGCTGCCCAGCTGCCCAAATGGGGAATTCTGGGGGTTGAAATACACATATTTTAAAGTTCCCAAAATTGTGAAGTAGTGTAGCTGATGCAAAATAAATATGAAGCACTCCAATCCAATACTAGTGGCTACTAGTCTTGATTTTGCTGTCCACTTGACACTGCTAAGCAGGGTGAAATCATTCTTTCTCTGTCATCCCTTTCATTTCTCCCTCCCTCCTCAACCTTCTCTGTCTTTCTTTCTTAGACCTCTTCCTTCTCAACCAGGAAGTTGCTGGAAAACAGAAAAATGATTTTGCCCTAATCCTGAACCAACCTAAATGACTTCTGAAATTAGGTTGAGAATCAGACTTTGGACAGTTCTATTCCAGGACACCTTGTGTAATATAAGGCAGAGGTCTCCAACCTTTTTGTTTTGGCAGCCCGGAAAGGGAGGCAGACACCGCTACGTGCACATGTGCAAATGGGCCGCGCATGTGTGCATGTAAAAATGACCCCACACACATGTGCACAAATGGGCCACACGCAAGCGTACGTGCAAACGGCCGCACACAAGTGCATATGCAAATGGGGCTGTGTGGGCATGAGTGCTGCAAATGGGGTGGTGCTAGCGCTGGCGGAATGCTATGGGTGGCACTAGCACCGGCGGGATGCTCAGAGTGGCACTAGCGCCAGTGGGATGCTCAGGGGAGGGGCCGTGCTAGTGGCGGTGGGATGCTCAGGGTGGCACTAGTGCTGGTGGGATGCTTGGGGGTGGCACTAGTGCCAGCGGGATGCTTGGAGTGGCGCTAGTGCTGGTGGGACACTCCGGATGGGGTAGTGCTAGCGCCGGCGGGATGCTCAGGGTGGCGCTAGTGCAAATGTGCACATGCACTGGCCATCCCTTCACATGGCCTGGTGGCCAAGCGGCTGCAGCCTGGTAGTGGGCCATGGCCCACAGGTTGGGAACCCCTGATATAAGGTATCTGTGGTTTCATTCCCCCCCCTTATTTTTTGTGCTGAAATGATACAGAAGAGAAACTGGAAGAGTGTCATAATGCCAAAGGTGAGCTAATACTTTCCTTATTTCCTAAGATAAATGATTCCTCTAAGTCTGCTTTTTATCTGAAAGAGAGAAACCTCTAAGACATTTCACATCACAAACAGGCTTTTTTACCAGTGATCATAAACAGAAGGAATAGAATAGAATAGAATAGAACAGAACAGAACAGAACAGAACAGAGTAGAGAATTGAAAGGGACCTTGGAGGTCTTCTAGTTCAACCCCCTTCTTAGGCAGGAAACCCTATAACATTTCAGACAAATGGTTGTCCAATCTCTTCTTTAAAACTTCCACTGTTGGAGCATACACAACTTCTGGAGGCAAGTTGTTCCACTGATTAATTGTTCTAACTGTCAGGAAATTTCTTCTTAGTTCTAGGTTGCTTCTCTCCTTGATTAGTTTCCACCCGTTGCTTCTTGTCCTGCCTTCAGGCGCTTTGAAGAATAGCTGGATTTCCTCCTTTGTGGCAATCCTTGAGATATTGGAACACTGCTATCATGTCCCCCCTCGTCCTTCTCTTCATTAAACTAGACATATCCAATTCCAGCAGCCGTTCCTTATATATGTTTTAGCCTCCAATCCCCTGATCATCTTTGTTGTTCTTCTCTATGTATAGAAGGCTCTACGTATAGTGAATCAAAGGCAGATTTTTAATTTTTAAAAAAGCATTTCATTAAAAACAAGGGAAAGAAAGCATGTATAGCATAGTTTCTGGGATTCTTTCCAGCCCATTATCAGCAGTGGCCTTAGAAGGTGTCTATTTTCTTCTATGTAGTGAAGTAATTGTGTTGCATCTGTGTGTACAGATGTTCAACTTACAACCATAATGGAGCCTGGAATTTCCATTGTTAGTCATAACAGTCACAAGTCAAGGCCTGTTTTTGACCTGATTTTATGATCTTTTTGTGACAAGTTTTAAGTGAATGCCATGGTCATAAAGTGAGTTAATACATTCCTATGGGTTCTTTTTGCCAGAAAGCAGTGAAATTGCATCATGTGAATGCAGAATGCTGCAACTGGCCATAAAGGTGAGCCGGTTGCCAAGCACCCCAAATATGGTTCTGCGACTGTGTGTGTGTGTGTGTGTGTGTGTGTAATATGGTTGTAAGCAAATTCGGGGGGGTGTGTGTCTGTCATTACTTTGAATGTTTGTTAGGCAACCACTAGCACCCACTACCCAACTATGTCTTCCACGCGGATCTACTGGGAAATAGCTTTCCAGGAACAGCTACCAAGTCCTAACCCTACTAATTTTCAAACTCAGTTTTCTATTGGTCCCCAGGAAATTTAGTCCTTTCTTGTCCAGTTTGTTGAGAATTATTCTGCTGATGGATAAATAGACAGAGTCTTGATGGACAGACACTTTTACATATTTTTTTGAATATTCTTTTCATTTGGAAATAATTAAACTATGATGATACATGGAAAACTCAAGATAGTTGGATGGTGGGGAAAGCGTGTTTCACACGTTTTGTATAAGTGAGTTAATTTTCAGATACTTGAGGTAAACATAGTTTTAACTGTTAAGAAGAATTAGAATACAATTTTAAAAATAACAATATTTGTTCTGACATTTTAAACTTGCAAACTTTCTTTGGAAAAAAGGACCCACTGTGTCACTAGGACTTACTTCTCAAATACTTATTATCAGAGTATTAGCATTTAGAATGTGAAAGGAAGCCATTTAAGCATTACATCTGGGTGTGCAGATTAAATTTGTCTTCATTCTTTCTTTAAAACTGGGGGGGGGGGGGAAACAGCTGAGGTGGCAAATTAAATAAAATTATGGCTGGTAAGGCCTTTAAACCCTCTATGTTTGTCATTAAAATGTGTAAAATGTTAGAAATCCATAGATGTATAAGTAACCATTATCAGGTTCGTTTAGGTTATTTGAGAGGCTGAAAAGAACTTAAGAAAGGCTAACTCCCTACAACTGCTGTTTTCCTATTATAAGTATCCTTTTCCAAGCTGTTTTTCCTTTCTATGAATTAGAAAATTACTGCCTACATTTACATGGAATATTTAGTTAGGCTCTTATGAAAGTAGCATTTCACATAAGGAGAAGCAGGAATTCTGGTGATAAACAAGAGTTGTGTTATATTCTGAAAAGATCTCCTTAGATGTTTTTAGCATGCTTCCCCTCATACAAGATTTTCAGTTGATGCTATTACCAAAATATGGCATTTTCTTCAAAAGACTGAGAAAACTGAAGCTGAATTCCGAAGCAAAAAAAATCTTCAGATTTCAGGTGAAATCCTTCACACATTAAAGATAAAATAACTATGCTGAAAAACAAAAGCTGACTTTTCGTTTTCCTCTCTAGATCAATACTTTGCCCTGCAAATTATCACATTCATGTTTTGATTACATCCACAAAGATTCTTAGTCCATGATAATTCACAAAATGTACAGTATGAGCCCAAATGCATGTTCCTCTTCTTATCTTTTCTGAATTGCTTTGATTGCAGGTCTTTTTTGAGATTTTTTTTCCACTCGAAAGTGGGATAAAGGTCTTAACCTCTGTTTATAACAGGAAAGCAAACTCCAAACCAGAGAAAGGCAAGGCCAACACAATCTGCAGTGCAAAGTAGCAGTGCCAGTTCCATCTGCAAGTTTCCTTCTTTGGGGTGTGCTATGCAAAATTGCAATGCCCGTCAGTAGCAAAGAGACAAAGCTTTCATCACAACATAACAATGCTGCTTTTGACAATCTGACACCCTCTCCCCAGCAGATGTCCATGCAAACTCAGGTGGTTTCATGCCTGATTTGTATTCATGTGTGTAGATTTAAAAAAAATGAAACTGAAATGTGATATTCCTTATGCTCTCTACATGGGGCTCCCCTTGAGGAGCACCCGGAGGCTCCAGCTAGTTCAAAATGCGGCCGCACGGGCGGTGTTGGGAGGGACTCGTCGCTCCCACGTTACGCCGCTTTTGCACGAGCTGCATTGGCTGCCGGTGGCCTTCCGGGTGCGCTTCAAGGTGCTGACTATTATCTTTAAAGCGCTCCATGGCATCGGACCTGGCTATCTTCGAGACCGCCTCCTGCCACAGATTACCCCCCACCGACCTGTACGCTCCCACAGAGTGGGTCTCCTCAGGGTACCGTCAGCCAGACAGTGCCGGCTGGCGACCCCA
>NW_015387149.1:20637-33605 GCF_001527695.2 Protobothrops mucrosquamatus
TGGGAGCTCCCACCCTCTGGAACGAACTGCCCCCAGAGATCAGGGTGATCCCTGATCTCCCTTCCTTCCGCCGCGCCCTCAAGACGTGGTTGTTCCAGCTTGCGGGACTGGCCTAAGGGATTTTAAAGGGGTTTTAATTACTTTTAATCTGATGAATTTAAATATTTCTTTTTAATCAATTTTAATAGGTGTTTTATATATCTGTATTTTATCCAATTGTTAGCCGCCCTGAGTCCGCAAGGAGAAGGGCGGGATATAAATGTAATTAATAAATAAATTAATAAATAAATTTCACACAAGAGGAATTTTTATGTAGAATTACTTCCATATAGGAAGCCCACATCACAGCTGTCTTACATATGCAAAAAATACATAGAGATTTAGGCAACCAGTACACTTCCAAGCTTCCTAGGAAAGGATAGGAAATATCATAGATTAAGGTAAACGTGTACAGTACACCCAGCTAAGTGTCATGCTTCAAAGCCACTGGGGAAAAGTATGAACAGGATGTACCTAACCTCTACTTTCTGGACACTTTACTAGCTTCAGATTCCCTCTGTTTGCAAGTTGGGCATTTTTCCTTGCAGGGAAAAAAATGGAAGGAGATAATTTAAAGAAAAGATTGATCAGAACTTCCCTTTCCTTTTGTTGATGCTCTTTGAAGACCTGTTCCTCTTTTTACACCTCTGAGTTGATGGAGATGGAGAGAGAGAGGTGAGGGCAGAGGTGAATGCACAGTGAGGCCAGAAAAAACTCAGGATGGCAGCCACAGCATGCAATAAAACAGGGCTTTTCATCCCTTTCACCCATTGTACCACTTTTAGGATATGGCAACATCCAAGTACCACCAGTCGCCTAGCAAGGTGTCAAAAACCTGATGACCAAAAAAAAAAAAAAAAAGGAAAAAAGTGATAAAGTATAAGTAGTCCTTGACTTACAACAGTTTGCTTAGTGACTGTTTGAAGTTACAATGGCACTGAAAAAAGTGTCCCCCAAGCCATAGCCGAGCAAGACACCTGCCTGCCCACCCGGTGGCGCTCTTTCTCCTGTCCGAGGTTTTCATTGTTGTGAACATTTCTGTTGAGAATTGGCAGTGGGGGTGGGGTGGGGGGTGTTTGGATTTTATTCCCCCCATCTGCTGGGTGGTTGCTGCAAGTTTTGGTCACTTCATATGACCTTGGGACACTGTGACCGTTATAAATATGAATCAGTTGCCAAGCATCTGAATGTAAATCACAAGACCCTGGAGATGCTGCAACATTCCAGCTGATCGGTGCTTTTTCTTGGCTCAGCAGAAGCGCCAGGATCAGCGCCAAGGTCCAGCTGGAGCCTGGCGCTGATCCTGGTGCTTCCACTGAGTTGACAGCCCCGAAGAAGCGCTAATCAGCTGGAAAGCGGCACTGATCCTGGCGCTTCCGCTGAGCCCTGACAGCCCTGCAATTCCAGCCATCTCTCACTCAGGCTTGTGTGGTGCTGCCACCAGTTCAGCTCATTCCCCTCCCCCACTACCACTTTTCTAAGATGGTCGCGTACCACCTGCCAGGTGCCAATGTACCACAGGTGGTACCCGTACCACTGGTTGAAAAGCCCTGCAAAGATATTGCCATTTTTATGGGTGGGGTTTCGATCACATGGTTGTGACTGCAATCTTGACTTTTCCAGGACCCTTCCATGTGACAGCCCTGGATAAGGTGAAGGCTTACTGTACCTTATCTGGCTAATAGTTATTTCAATGAGTCTCCATGTATTAGAGCAATGGTTCTCAACCTGTGGGTCGGGACCCCATTTGGGGTCGATCAAACATTTCACGGGGGTCGCCAAGCAAGGCTGTCCACCATTTTTTTTGTCCGCCATTTTTTCCCCCTTTTCCAGCGGGTGCCTTACCTCCCTTGGGCTGGGCCAGCTGGTGGTCAGCCTGCTCCATCTCTGCCGCTTGCCAGCTATGCCTCGGCCGGCGCAGGGGGCGGAACCACGCATGCGCGGCGCTCCTGGGCAGGGAAAGTCCTCGACTTACGACCGGTTTAGTCCTCGACTTACGACTGGTTTAGTCCTCGACCTACGACCGGTTTAGTCCTCGACTTACAACCGGTTGGGGTCGCGGCATTAAAAAGGTTGAGAACCACTGTATTAGAGACAAAGGAACTTTCTATCTTCTTTTTTCCTCCTAGTCAAGATATAGCTTAGACAGAAGTGAGGATATTCTATCCTCATATATTTCTCGACCATTCTAGCTTATGCTTATATTGGCAATGAATGTCTGCTAATATTCACTGACAGTGGGGCTAAGCTCATACTATTCATCCACAACAACTATGTTTTGAACGTCTATTTTAATGGGATGTTGTGTTTTTTAATTACGCAGCATTCTTTCTGCACTTTGCTTGTGGCTAGGAACACATCTTCAAACAAGGGCTCCTATTAAATTTAGGTCTCTGAACGCTGCCTTTTATACAGTATCTTGTCTTTCAACCAACAGAAAGCACTCAATGAGGCAGAAACAAAACAAAATACAGACACCCACACAAAATTAAAGCACAATTAAAAAGTAATTAAAACACATTTAAACTCAGTGATAAAGATCACAATAAAACAATCCAAAGGTTCTTTGCTCAAGACCTCAACTTCTCTAAAGTGAGTTTTGAGCAAAGCTTAAAGTACCATGAGATTCAGCTTCTTCTATTTTCCTTTGTTATTTTGTGCTTACATCCTAAGTTTGGCAGGCCAGTTCAGACATATATTGTCATATCAGATTCAAATCTTAATTTTCTTTTGTAAACATGCACAAGATGTGCAAAAAACATAAAATACATAAAGTGTACATTATGAAATACAAAAAGTAGATGATGTGTTATAAAAGGCTATCCTAGTGGGGCATAACAAAGTCAGTTCCATTGAAAATAGTGGAGTTTAATCGCTAATGGTACAACTGGGCAGCAGAGTTTTTAAAAGAATTTTGTTTTTACCAATATTACACATTAAATAGCAAATATATGGCAGTAAAAAAGTCACATCATCTGAATTTTCTAAGGTAGCAAATTATTATTGCCAAATTATTAATTATTATAAATGAAATGTGGTGGCTAACATGCTGTAAGAGATATAAGACTTTCTTTTAACAATTACTTCCTCTAATTATGCGCTCAACTTATGCAAAGGGCAGAAACTAATAACTAGGTCTGCTTCAAACCTCAATACAATAATCTGTATAAATGTGAGATCTTTGTTTATTAAGCATGTACGTAATAGAATTGTTTCTTGTATATGATGCCTGTTTGCTTCTTGAATTTTAAGGTAAAAGAACCCTAATTTGATTTTGTCAATAATTTAATAATCATATTATATCACTACAACAATATTGCTTTGGGAATCCATTGTTTTACTAATATACGGTTGAATAATGGTTTAAAATAACAAGGTGCTCATCTATATTTTTAATGACTAAAGACAAATGACTTTCACAGAAAGAATTTATGTGAAAGATTTTTATTCCTTTTGTGGTAGATGTGTTAATTCAGTAACCACTTCACAATATTAGCTACAATTAATATTTGGAAAGCCATAAAGAGTTAGTTTGGTGAAGTAGTTAAGACACCAGTCTAGAAACAGGGCGATTATTAGTTATCCAAGAATCAGACATGAATAAATAAATTTGAATAAAAAACTTTAATTTATACAAATATATTTTCCATTCATTTTTACTACCGGTAATCTTATTATTTCTAAAAAGCAATAAGACTATCATTGAAGAAAAAATGTCAACCATATTATCCAAATGGTATTGTGAGATTACAGGTAGTCCTTGACTTACAACAGTTCATTTAGTGACCATTCAAAGTTACAACTGCACTGAAAAAAGTGACTTATGAACACTTTTCACACTTATGACCATTGCAGAATCCCCATGGTCACATGATCAAAATTCAGATGCTTGGCAACTGACTCATATTTATGACAGTTGAAGTATCCTGGGATCATGTGATCACTTTTCGCAAACTTCTGACAAGAAATGTCAATTTAGTAACCGTGTTACTAAATTAACAACTGCAGTGATTCACTTAACAACTATGGCAAGAAAGGTGATAAAATGGGTCAAAATTCACTTAACAACTGTCTCACTTAGCAACAGAAATTTTGGGCTCAATTGTGGTCGTAAGTCGAGGACTACCTATACTGTAAGAGAATATTAAAAATAAGTTCTCCTTGACTCCTGATGACTTCACACATGTCAATGTAGATTTATTGGCAATGGTCCAAAATGGTTTTCCATTGCTTTCTCCTAAATATTTGCTTTTGCTTCCTAGCCAACAATCCTGGTATTTCTAGGCAGTTTCCCAGCTACGTTGCCCATGTGTTGCCACCCATAAACATTTAAATCTAACATATTATAAAGCAGAAAATAATAATTTTATATATAGTGCAACTCTGCAGTAACAACTTTCTAATTCTTCTCACATTTCTCCCTTTTGCAAGCAGAATAATGCTCCATTTTAAAGAATACTTCATTGGAAATAAGTTCTCTGAAAACCACTGGTAGCAATTTTCATATGCCTAATTTCAAAATTAAGGTAATTTGGCAGGAAATTCCATTATTGTCAGTAAATGATAATTGTACAAAGATTATCCAACTAAAGACTGAATTTAACTAGAGGCATTCCAGAGAGAATACTTTACGCCTGTTCTTTTCTCTTTCAGATTCTCATAATGTTACACATTGTAGGTCGTATTTTACTGCCATTTAACATAGTAATAAGAAAATAAAATTTCACTAAATGTGAAGCAATTTAAGTAATTAAATCTACTAGTGGCTTTGTACAATAAAATAGTAAATATGCAACACAATCTTTTAGGAAGATTATTTATTCTACAAGGAAAACTATACAGCAGGATCAAACCGCAGGTGGTCTTAAATTTAGTGATTCTTTGAAGTTACAGCGGACCTCCCTTGGGTATTTATGATCCGATATTAAAATTTCAATGGCCACTGCCCCCCCGAGTCATGTGACCACATTGTGGGCACAATCAGCCCACATTTACAGTTGTTTGCACTGTCCACGATCACGTTTTTGCTAAAAACTTGCATTTATTTCTGGTTTTCAGCAAAACTAGCCCATCTTGGACTGTGGGTTTGTTTAATGCCCACCACACAAAAGGTTGTAAAATCAGGTTGGTTATGTTGGTAACCCACTTTGCGACTGTCACAATGTATGACAGTAATGGGCAGACTTCATTACGGTTGTCAGTGGAGAACTACTTGTATCTATTTGGAATTCCAATTGAAAAAAAAGGAGGAAGCTTCACTCCTTATAAATGGGTTTTAAAGTTGTTAACTGCAGCTGGGTTATGTTTTTCTTTCTAAAATGTGAATAATTATGAACTGCCCCCTGATGCTTTTTCTGCTAGAAATACACATGCTACATAGTGTGAGATAATACTAAACAAATAGCAAAGATGCATTCTGCATAAGATTCAAATATTTCTTGGTTATATCATACTGAAATAGTTAATATTGTGATTTCTTATTCTGTCTATTGAAAACACCATTCTGTCTAGATAAGAACGTGCTTTCTTCCTGTGCTTTGCACTCAGTGGTGTCAGTGAATTCACAAGATGGAAATTCTTGTGTAAACACTGCTCAGGTACAACCTGGCTTTCATTTCCAGAAGCAAGAGTGTGGAAGACTGTTAGATGTTAGAATGTGTGTGTGTGTGTGTGTGTGTGTGTGTGTGTCTCATTTGTAAACAGAAGTCCTAATGACAATTCTAGTTCTGTAATTTTAATTTTTGCTCAATTAATTTAAATCAGAGCTGAGACCTGCTTCCTTAGTTATTCATTTCCAGGCCTGCTTGTTGCTACGTGGATATACGAAATTCATACAACATCCCTAGACATTATTATTACTATTATTAAAGATTTAATCTTCAATTTGATCCACAGTCTGCGACTGGTAAAAAATGTAACAGTCAAGTCCGAACCAAAGACCTAAGAGTTGTTATGGTAGCGTCTGAGTATATAGGCATGTATCTGGGCAGCCCTTTGGGTATTGCTCCAAGGGCTCCTATTACTATTGGTACAACCATTGATTTCTTCCTCCATAATTGCTGAACTTCAATTTGCAAATCACGATATTTTGTTATTTTTTTCTAGCTGTTTCTCCTCAATTCGTACATCACTTGGTATTGCAATATCAGTAAACCAGACTTTTCTCTTTTCCACAATTGTGATATCAGGCATGTTGTGGGCTAGATGTCTGTATATTGTATGGCATTGTTACATTAGCCAGGAGAGCACAATGTTATTGTAGAGTAGTAGTTTGGCTGCCAAGTTACCAGCTCTGCTGTAGGAAACACTTATGCACTTCCCAAGGTGCATCATAGGAGGGTGAGCTGGCTTCACACCAGAAAGAAAGATGAGTGGGTCTTTCTGCAGCGTCATCCAAGGCCCCCTCTCTCCCTGAAGCCATCCTGCAAATTGATGCCACAACTGGGAAGGTTCAGAGCCTGCAGGAATCTGACTTCCTGCACGGCGCACCAACTCATCTCCCCACTGAAGTGGTACCTATTTATCTACTTGCATACAACAAGCTTTCAAACTGTTAGGTGAGTGACAGGAGCTCATCCCACCACACAGTGTTAGTCATGAAGCCACTAAGCCATTGTGCCTCTATCCATAGATAGCTGACACGTGACTCAAAAGGCTATTCCCATGCTTTTTGTCTGAATGCTATGCATTTCTCTTGAATATATACCTGGGGCTTCATCTAACTTTAGGGAAATGGACACCATTTGCTATATAGGGAGCTGCACCAGGATAGAGATGGATTCATTAAAAGCCAGATAGACAAACAGATAAATAAATGATAGAAGGATGATATAGATAGATAGATAGATAGATAGATAGATAGATAGATAGATAGATAGATAGATAGATAGATAGATAGATAGATAGATAGATAGAATGAATCATGGGTAAAAATATGAACTATGCTTTTACTGTAAAAGTTGCCTGAAATCTGAAAGTTTTTCAAACCTGATCAGAATATTTTTTTCTTAAATAATCAGGCATTTAACCATTTCACAATAGTCAATAAAGGACTATTGAAATGGCAAAGAAGCAAAATCCCTAAGTACTGAAAATCTTAGCTTGAAAGCTGTTCTAATAGCTAGCCTCCCCAAATTTATCATACAACACACTGATTGGTTATAATAACCAACAAGGTTTCTTCACAATGTCTAGACACTTTTAGAAAATACTTGTATTTCTTTAATCATCTAAGCAGCTGACATCCGAAGCTTCATGAGGACCCACAAGAAATGATCTTTGATAGTATATTTTTCTTTATATAGATATTTTGAGATGAGGTTTATGTACAGTGCTGGCTTTTCATGACAGAAGTTACAGTCTGGTGGCATGATCTTTCTTTGACTAGAAAGGAAGAGGCGTATATCTTTGGCAGGGGAGCTCATAAGCAAGACTGCTCAAGCTCTAATGAATGGGACAACTCCAAAAGTTAAGAAACCATTGGATACTGAAGTAGTTGAGATGGAGGAGATAAATAAAACCATATTATAATGCATAAAGTTTTGAGGGGTGTATGAAAGTAATGGGAGGTGTGTGCGATTTATGAGACTTCCTTTTATAAAAATGTTTACTTGGAAATGAAACGGAACTTAAAAGTGCAGCCTTACTACTGGTAATAGACTGCCTCAAATATTTGCAAGCTAAAGTGAATCAGGGCCAACTCGGTGCTCACTTTCTGAACACGCATCTCGTGGTCATGTGAATTCGCCTCGGGAAAAAGAACCCGAGAGCGTCCTTGAATAGTTTTTGGGTAACTGTAGCTGGATCTGGGGGAGGTGAGGAGAGGGGGAGGGAAGGGTCCACAGTGTGTAAAATCTCACGTAAGCGACCCCAAAAGGAAATAACCCCCACGCTAACGCCCTCGCCCCATAAATCGTTTGCCCTGTCCGAAGCAACGGGGGGCGGGGAGGCGCCCCGAAACCTCAAAGCCGCGAGGAAATGGCCCGCCGGGCTCGGCCGTCTGCACTTACCTGCGGGGTCCAACATGGCTAAAGGCTCGGTTGAGGCAGGGGCAACGGAAGGCTGCATCCGCCCAGCGACGGTGGGACCCGGCCGGCAGGATGCAGAGCCCGTCCCCGGGCATCGACCGACCGGTCCTGCGAAGATAAGGCGGGAGTCGCAGGAGGCAGGACAGAGGAGGCGCCGCCGGAGCCTGAGGGAGGAGCGAAGGTGGCCTTTCGAGGTGACCGAGGGCGACCCGGAGCCTCTTCGGAGCAGAGGCTCCGCTCCAGAAAGAAGAGCATCTGCCTTCGCCCTGAAACGAAGGCAGCCCCTTCTTTCTTCCGGCAGGTGCAAGCATGGAAACATGTCTGGGGGGGGGGGGTTGTGTACGCGTGTGTGTGTTCATTATCACACTTTTATCAAATTCTTAACACTTAAAAGCCAGCCGAAACAAGACAAAACATACCTGCATACCCGTGAGAATATTTTTTATCTGGGCAGCAGCTCTGATTTCAGAAAATACTTGTTATCAGCAGAGCATCTTCATTTCAACACCCAAACGTCTCTGAAGGGGTCAACCTGTCCCCCATTATGCTTGTTTTGGCACACCAGTGACTCAAAACCGTCAGCGGTAGCTACTTTCTACGGCAGGGGTCCCCAACCCCCGGGCCGTGGACCAGTACCGGTCCGCTGCATGCCAGCAACTGGTCCGGATAAACAAGCAAAGCCCCATCCATGGGATGCAGGAGCACACAAAAACACATGCCCCCGGGCCGCGTGGTCCCTGGTGCCCAAAAGGTTGGGGACCTCTGTTCTACAGTATTAACCCTTTGGGCAAAAGTTTATATTTGCCAACTTCTCAGCCAGTGAGTGATTTGTCTCTCTCTCTCTGTGTACATTGGTATCAGTGTTGATTCCTGGCAGTTGACTGGACAAATCCTTGCGATATTCTTGGCAAAAAAAATTCTGAAGTGGTTTCCCCTTGCCTTCTTTCTAGGATTCCTAAAGTGAGAGAGGGACTGGCCTACGGTCATGCCGTTGACTTCATGCTTAAGGCAGGACTAGAAGTCTAGAGTTCATGGTCTGCTGGTTTCTAGCCTGGTACCTTAACCACTACACCAAGCTGGCTCTAAATCAGTGATTGGAGATATTGATACAATTCAAATGATCCACAGGAAGCATATTCCCCAATCTATTCTAGGCATCTATATTCTGAAAATAGGAGGCACTCTCACTTTTGATCTGTCACACTCAATAGGCATCAAGCATGCCTGATGCAAAAATAAACTTGACACTTCCTTAAGAAACATATTCTGTTCCATGTTCAGGACATGATGGAAATGGCTAGAATGGTAGCTTTTTAAGAAAGCAAACCAGATATTGCTTTTCATTCTAAAAATCTACAGCTTCATTTCTTGAAACATTAAAGCTAAACCTTGGGTATATTTTCACAGCAGCCAAGTGAAGGAATCATTAATAAGAAAGTTGTATGCCTCCTTCCTCTCTCTTTCCTTCCTGTTTTGGTATGTTCTTTCCTTCTTTCTTTCCTCCGTCCTTCCCTCTTTCCTTCCTATTTTCCTTCCCTCTTTCCTTCCTATTTTCCTTCCTTCCTTCCTTCCTTCCTTCCTTCTCTTTCTTTCTTTCTTTCTTTCTTTCTTTCTTTCTTTCTTTCTTTCTTTCTTTCTTTCTTATTGCTATTAAATTGAATTATATTATAGAAAGCTTCTAGGGTCAGGAAATTACTACAGTTAATCTTCTATTACTAGAGATGCTAAGAGATCTGGAGGGGGTGTTCCCATTCTTTTGGAAATACAGGGTAGTATCCAGCACCACATACCAGGTATTGCTGGTAACCTATAATAAGAGCATAGGTTTTCTCCATTAAACAGGAGGGAAAAGCCTCTCCTTCTTACCTGGGAGTCCCCCATCACATTAATCCACATTGGTGGACATTTCTCCCGCTATCTGGGAAATCCTGAAATCCATGGACCTCAACTGTTAGGAAATCAACAGCTTCATTAAGGAGGCAGCGTGGTGGAGACTACTATGCGGACAGAGCAAATTTTTGGTGACACTTTGGAGGAAAGCACATAAAAGACACTAATTGGATGTGCCTTATGGGTTATGTAGTAGCAATATGTTCTAAAAGATTTCTATGTCAGTATACTCATCCATGAAGTGTCTAACTCTGATCTCTCCAGATGCCTATTAGCACAACTGAAGAGGTGGACAAGCTTTCTTCTATATATGACATATATTAACTTGGGGCTTTCTGTGCATTTCTTTTTCAATTTTTGGAGGAGAACTCAGGCAATCCTTTGGCAATAGAGATGCATGATAAGTGCCTAGTCAATGTACATTATATTTTTAAAAATTATTTCCAATTCAACAGATTGTTGAAAGAAATTACCTTAAGGAGCTTGGGGATGTTGACCATCTGTCTCTTCCAAAAGAGACAGGAAAAACTCTTTCAAAAGAGAATGGAATGGGATCAAATTTTGTGTTGGAAAAGAGGGAAGAAATCAGAAAAAATGAGTTTAAAAAACAGTCCACATCCAATGGGATACAGGAAAACAAATATCTAGGGGAAAAAAAATCCCTCAGTGTGGGATCAAGAAACAGTTGGCCGGCATCACAAAAATGCTCCCAGCTACTCCATCTAAGGTCTTTCTCTTTGGTCATGATCTGGAGAGAAACTGTGTTTAAGAAACTGGAAAGAATCATGTTCCTTATGCTCTCCCTACCATGTTTATTTAAAAGAAAATTTCCATGCCAGTTGTGATACTATTAGATAAAGGTGTTCATGCTGCAGAGAAAGATGGAATCATATTAACACATGTAGAATTCTTTGTGCCAGCACAGGAAGGAGAGAAGGTTAGTCAGAAGATTTACTCCAAATAATATTCTTCAGTTGGGGCATAATTAGAGTGAACATGAGTTTCTAAAATTGCTGGAGAAATTGAAGATAAAACAGAAGTTAATCTTCTGTAGTTACTTTGACTGAGATTGAGAAAAAATAATGGTGACAAATTCTTGGAGGGGCAAGGATCTGGCATGGCTTTACTTAATGTATCAGAAAATATGAATGTTATATTCAAGAGACGAGGTAATGAAAAAGTAAACACAGATGAAGGCATCCTAGCTTTCTATTTCCCTCAAAAAAACTTTTTAGCAAAACCAAATATATCTTATGCCAGCATTTCTCCACCTGAGCAATTTGGAGATATGTGGATTTCAACGCCCAGAATTCTCCAGCTGGCTGACTGGAGAATTCTGGAAGTTGAAATCCATGCATCTTAAAGTTGCTTAGGTTGAGAAACATTATCTTATAGCAAGTCCGATACAGAAATAATTTATTTGCTGAGTTTAGTCTTCTGCTAATATAAACAGAATCATGCAACACAATCAAGCAGAATAAATTTTGCTATGGAGGAAAAGAAAAATGGAGACGAATGTAAATAAATGCTGTACTAATCACCAGTGACAGTTTGAGATAGTGAGCTTTTGTTCATTTAGTCAATAGGTACAGATCCAATTTGATAGCATGTAAACTATTCCAAATCAGTCCACTTGAGCATTGAATTCATGTATCAATATATTTATAATAAATAACTGTGTTTCAAAGGACCTTAAAGTCATTTGAAGACGATCTAATTCAACCTTCTGCCCAAGGCAAGATTCTGCTCCTATAGCATTCACAACAGGTGGCCATCCAGTCACTCTTTAAATACCTCCAGTGAAGGAGAGCCCACTACTTTCTGTGGCAATCTATTTGACATTTAGGTTACACAGTCCCCCGGATCCAATCTCCAAAAGATGTTTCAGAGCACATGGGATACAGCTATTCTAAGCTGTTTCACGCAGGTGTTATGCTTGTACATCGACATGCTCTGGAACACCTTTTGGAGAATGAAGTGCTGTACAGCCCTAATACATACAATACTTTCACATCCAAACAAGTAGCTGGCCCACATATAAGAGGAGCTCACTAGGCATTTTCTATTCTGCTATAATAAATAGCAGAATAAAAGGTGGCCACTCATATGATACCAATAAAAAGAAAAAAAAGATAAAATGGGTTTATATTAAGTTCCCATGAATTACTTTGCAGCTGTATGTATAGAACTATATTCAGGCATGTGTAGGTAAAATACATTACACCGCTATTGCTGACTGCTCTAGTACATTCTTTGGATGCAAAAGGCCCCAGGAGCAACTCCCAGTTTCTCCAGGTTGGATTTAAAAAATGTTAGAATTCCAATCAGTCATAATCAAGAATTGGTCTGATCCAGAATAAGGCAAATTGCTGGACTTCAATATACTTTTGAGAAGAAATATGGCATGACATACGTAGGCTGAGGCCAAAGCAGACTTTGAATACCACTAAAATTACAAAGGTGACTCTTGCGATCTTTCTTAGCAGCCCCACTTAAAATTGGACTGAGTAGAGTAATGGACAACTTTATAAAGAATTAGAGCCATTGCATTTATCACTTGTATAATGGGGATTTATAAGGCCTTTCTTTCTTTTTTTCTTTTGCAGGTTAAATAAAGAGATTCTGCCATGGTTGTCTGCCAATGACTTACTCCTGCCCTTTCATTTCTCCTTGGTATTTTAGTAGCATGTATCTTAATCTTAGTGTTAAAAAGCTTGCCTTTTCAGTATAATTTGTTCAGTTGAATTTTACCCTCCAAGCCATTTCTGAGATCTTGTATATTCTTCACTTGTATATTCTGAGAGGAATATACAAGTGAAGCCTGTAACAAAAGGCTAAAGGGTATCCTAGACATAATCAGGTCAGGCTGCTCAAGGAGACGAGGCAGAAAGCACCACATTGGAAAAGGGAAAGATGAAAGGTTTTTTTTTTCTATCTGGCAGCTGCCAATAATTGCCCCATATTAATTTAAATTAGAACTAGCTGTCCCCCACACTGCGAGCATCTCATGCT
>NW_015387149.1:34182-153096 GCF_001527695.2 Protobothrops mucrosquamatus
TGGAACAACCTGCCTCCAGAAGCGGTGAATGCTCCAACACTGGAAGTTTTTAAGAAGAGACTGGACAGCCATTTGTCTGAAATGGTGTAGGGTTTCCTGTCTGAGCAGGGGGTGGACTCGATGACCTCCAAGGTCCCTTCCAACTTTATTATTATTATTAATATTTAACAAACAGCATGTTGTTTGGGTACATGTATTTAAAAAAAAAACAATGAGTAGTAATTAATTATCATAAGTAATAAGTTAATTAATCGCTCGATAGTCTTCGTCTTACTAATATATATTCAATGTTACATATCACATTCCTTTCTCTCTAACTCGTTTTTCTAGCCATTGATAAAAATTATCCCATGTTCTAAAATACACTGAGTCTTCTTTCTCTTTTATCTTTAAAGTCAATCTATCCATTTCTGCACACTCTAAAATTTTCTTAATTAATTCTTCTTCAGTTGGTAGATTTTCATTTTTCCAATGTTGGGCAAATACAATTCTTGCTGCAGTTACTACATGTAAAATTAAATATATACAGTCTTTGTCATAATTTGCTCCTATTATTCCTAACAAAAATAATTCTGGCTGATCAAATTGAGAACAGGATAGAAACAATGTTGACACGTTTGAATATTGGAAAAGACATCTGAGAGTGCAGTAATAGATTAAAAAAATAAACCAATGGATCATTGAACAAATCAAACCAGAGTTCTCATTCGAAGCATAAATGACCAAACTCAAATTATCCTACTTCAAACGCATAATGCAAAGAACGAGCACCATTGAGAAGTCTACGATGCTGGAAAGGTGGAAGGAAGGATGATGACTGGCAGCAGGAAGAATGAGACTAAAGTGGTGAATCATTGAAAGAAATTGAAGGGCCAGTTTGAGGACATCAACCTAGAGAAAGTCTATTTACGTGGTTGCTAGGAACAGATATTGAGTTGATGGCCAATAATCATAATCATAAAGCAGTATAGGTAGTCCTCAACTTATGACCACAATTGAGCCCAAAATTTCTGTTGCTAAGTGAAACATTTGTTAAATGAATTTTGCCCCAGTTTACAACTTTTCTTGCTGCAGTTGTTAAGTGAATCACTGCAGTTGTTAATTTAGTAACACGGTTGCTAAGTGAATCTGAATTCCCCATTGACTTTGCTTGTCAGAAGGTCGCAAAAGACAAACATATGACCCTGGATACTGCAACTGTCATCAGTGGTGGGATTCAGCCGGTTCACACCAGTTCGGCAGAACCGGTAGTTAATTTTTTGTTGCCCAGCCCCAGAATGGACTTCCAGAAGCAGCATCGACACAGAGAATTGGTTGTTCACATATTTGAATCCCACCACTGACTGTCATATATATGAGTCAGTTGCCAAGTGGCCCAAGTTTTGATCACAGGACCATGGAAATGTTGCAGTGGTCATAAGTGTGAAAAATGGTCAATACGTCTCTCTTTTCAGTGCTATTTTAACTTTGAACTATCACTAAATGAACTGTTGTAAGTCAAAGACTACCTATATGCACATGTCTACAATATCAGACAGGCTAAAATCAAATAATTTTACACTCATGGACCAGCATAAATAAAGTCGAATACAGACATTAAAAAGAAACATAAAGAATACATCAAGCCAGCTAGATGACTTTTGGTCCATCTCTCTCAGCCCAATTCACCTCACAGGGTTGTGTTGTGGGGAAAATAGGAAGAGGAAGGAGTGTTGTGTGTGCTTTGCTACCTTGAATTATTTATAAAAATGATAAAGACAAGATAGAAACAAGCAAGCAAGCAAACAAAAGAGTAAAAATAAAAATCTAAAAAAATATGTTATTACTATTCCCCTAATCCTCTGCAATCATGAAGGGACATTGTCCAGTATATTTGGAAGGCAACAGAAGAATTCTGACCTCATAGTTCTATGGCTTGACCTTTCCTATGGCTCTAATTTTCTATCGTTGCTTCTGGCTGGTTGAGTCAAAGAGGCGCAATAAAGTCTAACCTCCAATTCATAGAGACATATGTTGAGAGAGGAGAACTGATGCTAAGAAATAACAGCTATTTTTATTCAATGAAAAGAACAATGCATTTAAGCTATACTCTTGATATTCAGAATATGAGTTTTGAATGCACAACATTTAGGAAAATCATCACTAGTATTGCTTGAGCACTTCTGCTTCTTTATTAGTACTGAATAAAAGCAAAAATCCTACAAGCAAGCAAGATTATTTTAATTATTTTTCCAATTAGCTTCTGAAATCAGTAAAATGGAATTCCATCTGGGTATTTCTGGCTATTGAGGATTCACTCTATGGCTTCACAAAAATTAGGTATCTCTTAAAATTCAAAGAACTGAAAATTATGTATCTTATAATCAAGGCTAAATTGCCATCTGCTCGCTAATACTAAAACTACATATTTATCTTTTGTTCTGAAACTTTATGCATTATTGCAGCTATGAAAGCGTAAGTATAAAATATAGGGCCTATTCTCTCTTGCACTGAATCACAGCACACTCACGCCTTGACAAAGCAAATGGGACAAGTTTATATCGTCATTGACTGCAATGGTATAAAGCCAGCATTCTCCCTTTATTCTGACACAATCCAAGGACAACCTCAAGGTGTATACAATCTGTTATGCTTTGCCACTCATTATCTGGGAGACAAAATCAGATGACCTGCTGAACGTGTAACAAAGATTTGGGGACTATAGAAAACTCAGATATACCAACTCTCCTCTGATCCATTTTGCTCTTTTCATTCCCAGACTTTTCCCTTTGCATTTATTTCCAATGTTCTTGTCAGACCTGTTACTTCTCCCCACTGTATTCTTCACAACAACTTCAATAAATGCCCGTAACAAGGAAGAGAAGAGCAGAAAAGAGCAGAATCCCACTATTTCATATTGGAAAGAGAAAGGAAATGCCTATTCTTATTTATAATTTCTCTGTATTGTTTACTTTCACTCATATAGCCAACCTCAAAGGGCTACTTGACAGCAGCTAATCAGTTTCAATTCTGTACTATCTAGAACAGGGGCAGGCAACCTAGGCTCTTTTATGACTTGTGGACTTCAACTCCCAGAATTCCTGAGCCAGCATGGTTGGCTCAAGAATTCTGGGAGTTGAAGTCCACGAGTCATAAAAGAGCCAAGGTTGCCTACCCCTGATCAAGAAGATCTACAGTAGCTAGTTGCACAATCATGGCAAGATCTTTTTCCCATCTACCTAGGACTGTTAATGCTCTGATGTCTTCTTGTATCTTTATTTTGCAGTATTTGAATCTTGGGAGATATCTAAATGAGAGAGGAGTAAAGGGACAGATTAACTAGCTAAAAGAGGGCAGGGACTCCTGTACTAAGAAGTTCCTCATACCTGCTGATACCTACAGTACCTTGCCTTTGATTTGGAGTCAAGGCAGGGAGGGGAAAAAAGAAAGTAAAATTTACTAGGACTGACACTGGAGTTCAGTGGTGGCGAACCTATGGCACAGGTGCCAGAGGCGGCACTCAGAGCCCTCTCTGTGGGCACACGTGCTGTCACCCCAGTCCTAGGCCTTCAGCTGGGTTTTATAAAACCTTTTTGCTTTAGGCTTTTGCCACCGTGTGCAAAAAAAAAAAAAAAAGGTTCAATCAGTCAATTTCAACTTCTCACGGGGAAAAAAAATCTTGCAAAGTTGGAATTGATTGATTGAACTTTTTAGGCCTACCCAGTCTGCCGTTACCACCGCAGCCACGCCCACCCAATGGGCCACTCCCACCCAATGGGCCACACCCACCCGGCACTCTATGATGCATAAGTGGGTTTGGGGTTGCAGTTTGGGCACTCAATCTCTAAAAGGTTCGCCATCACTGCTGTAGTTGTTTACAGGTTTTCCTAATCTTTCTTCCCTTATCTATTTTTTAAAAGTCAAGTTGGATGAGTTTCAGATTCTAGCAAAACGACTATATTAATTAACTGTGTGGATGAAGAGAAATAAAAGCCAAATTCAATACATCTGAGAGCACCACCTTTCTGGCACACCAGAATATATTAAGACATTCCATAGGCTAAACATATTAAAGTAAAATATATATTTAAATGATTATTAGAATGCAGGGATTTAAAAACCAGAACTAACTGCAAAAAGTTCAGTGAAAAAATGGAATTAATCAGGAAAAACAACAATAAAACATTAGCTGGACAACTGAAGTTCATCTCTGCAGAAGGCTTTCTTCTCAGTAGCTGTTACTGAATTTTGCTTAGAAGAGGGCTTCCATAGATAATCAAATGAGACCAGCAAGTCCACCTGGCAAACATTTCTTTTACAGATTCTGACCCAAGCTGCTAATAGTAAGCAGTCCCTCCAAACTGAATGGATTCTATTCTGTGCAGCTGACAAAGCACTGACCACTTGGCTTCATATTTGCCAATCTCATGCTGTAGCTATCTTTTGTTCTAACTAGCATTTCTGATCCATCTTCAAAGGTGTAACAGGCTGCAGTAATCTGTGGGCAATTAATCACAGTCTGCCTAATTCGTGTCAGAATAAAAAGGGTTGGTCAATATGAAGAAAACGTAGACAGATTAAGCCAATTCATGCTTCCAATGGCAAGCAAGTATAATCTTAGAAGAGATGAGCTCCTGTGTGGGGGATGGGAGTTTGTAAAGCTCACTGAAATTCTGACAGCCCATCAGTTACTTAATTATGATACTGCAGCCTAGAGGAACACAAATAAACTATGTCTCTGGGTGGCTTTTTAAAGCTGAATATAATAAAACCATAATTCACTGGGAAGCCAATACCCTTTCACTGGATAGGTCAGGCAAACATGATCACATTAGAGAAGTTCAACCTTCTCTTTTATGACTTGTAAATCAAATGCAGAAGCTGGTGTCTCTGAGTCTCTTGCCGAATCAGAATGTCCTAGAAGCAGCCATTGGAAACAAATTCATCTTGCTATAAAGGCAATGGTCTGAATAATGCTTAACTCTTAATTTAGCCTTCTGCAAATGTTTACAATAGACAAAGCCTTATTTTGCCATCATGGTGAAATCCCTTGTTTTCACTTTATGTCAGAGTCAGCAAGATTAGGAGAAAAGTAACAGTATATAAGGAAAAGCAAATACTGAGGTGAATTACTTGCAGATAGTCCCCAAGTTACAACCACAATTGGGATCAAATTTCTGTTGCTAAGCAACACCATTGTTAAGTGAGTAATGCCTGATTTTACAACCTTTTTGCCATGGCTATTAAGTGAATCACTGCAGTTGTTAAGTGAATCATGAAGACATCAGGCCAATCTACCTCCTCCTGTTGACTTTGATTGTCCAAAGTTGGCTGGGAAGATCGCAGATGGCAATCACCACAGCCTCAAAAATGATATTGCGATGCTGCAATCATTTTAAGGACATGCCAATAGCCAAGCACCTGAATTTTGATCACATGACTGTGGAGATGCTGTGATGGTTGGAAGCATGAGGGCTGGTTGTAAATCACTTTTTTTCTGTGCTGTTGTAACTTTGAACAGTCACTAAACAAATGGTTGTAAATCAAAGAATACCTATACTTACCAAGAATAAAGCATTTCCTGAAGCTATGACATCCTAGATTTGGGCAAGAGGCAAAATCCACCATGCATAGAATTATAGTAAGAAATAGACTGATCTGCATCAAGCAAAGGATGGGCAGATGGAACTCAGAAGACAATACTGTAGTTCAGGAGTCCCCAACCCCAGGCCATGATCCAGTACTGGGCTGTGGCCAATTCAGAACTGGGCTGCGAAAGTAGCAGGCGAGTGAGCAAGCTCGCATGTGGAACTCCATGCTCACATGCAAAGCTCCACTTGCACTCTCCTCCTCGCCAGTCTGCCAAGCCAGAAAGTTTGGGGGCCACTGCTGTAGTTAACCACAACATTTTTCTATGAAGAGGGCATTAGATCAAGATCTCAAGATATGGGCATGATGGTTTTTTGAACTAAACCAATTGTATGTGCAGCATAAATAATGAAACTTGGTTGGTCAATTCAAAACCTATGGGGCAGGAAAGATTACATAGGGTATGTAACTCTGTGTGACAACTCATTTGAAATAAACCTCTATGGTGCTATAGGGACATGTTTCTAAGTCCAGGGCCCAAGTTCAATAACCTCAAATGAATAACCTTCAATAACCTCAAAAGAGCAATAAGCTCTATGGTCTCAAATGCCTGAAATTGTTCTACCATTTTATGGTCATCAGAAGCCAGTGGTCTCAACAAAACTAGAAGCAAATAACTTGAATTGTCATCTATTTAGATTATTATTGCAGAACGTATAATCACTGTGAAAATACCAGATCAAGAAGTCTCCTCTTAATATTGCAGAATATAAATTCAACCTTGTCAATGTTCATATATGTTTACTTGTTTAATGTCAGTTTAATTAAAGTATTGGGTTGGGGCATGGTGGAGTTGTTGGTGTGCAGATCATGGTGGTCTATAATTATATACTGCACACTTGATTTCAAGTCAAGGTGTATGATCATCACTCTTTACCTGCATTGGTAATAACTAGCAATCAAATTATGGAACATGTCATCTAAGTTAGTATATCTCAATTACTTATTTCTTGACTGGTTGACATGCAAGTCTAATGTGCGCAATGCCAGAAATTTTTGGAATCTGGCAGCAGAGAAGTAAATATAAATACTACAATGACATATTCTATTTTTTTAATCCTATCACCGACAAAATGGCAGTTTATCCTCTTGTTTTAGAAAAAATGCAGCCTAATGTTGCAGGCAGCTGGTCCCCAATCATAAAAAGGAAGGGGGAGAGGGGACAACACAGAGCTTACATCAGTTTTATGCTTCTCTAGAAGAGCTGAAAAATCTGCATACAGTCAATGTGGTACAGGTCAATCCTGAGTACTCTCCACTGCCCCCACCACCAGAGGGGGAAAAAATCAGCCATGGTTATTAATTCTAGTATGGAATATCAAGTAAAGCATGGAAGTATTATTGTTCAATGACTATTTGAAAGCCACTGCATGTGTGAAGCTAAAAGGACACTGTGCCAACGTTTCTGAAATTAGGCACTTCTCACAGTAACTCAGCAATACTTACTGTGAGTCTCTTATAAATAGTTGTTGAACAAGAATACTTCCGTGCTTTAGTCAATATCACTACCAACAAGTATTCTTCTGTGCTGGATCTTGATCTCAGAGTTCTATTGTCCTGCATTTGTGGTATGTGTATATTTTTGTAGACAACGTTTTATCAGAGATCGTAAGCTTGTGTTAGAGTCTGGAGACTAATTCAAAGACTCCTTTGAAATCTACAAAAAATGGAAATAGGATTGACTTTGATTTATAGCTGTATTTTTCCACAAACTAATGTAATACCAAACACTGTTGATCATCCAGCTCTAAAGCCATTCTGATTATTTGCCAGGATGCTTTCTAAATCCAACCGGCATGCTATTTCCAATACAAATACTTGCTACTTCTGTTTAAGAGACTGATTTATGATCTTTCTTCTTTTGAAGGTGAGGATTATAATGTGCCAAATCCCAGTTTTAAGAATGCAGGTAGACCTATAAATGTAATTGGAAACTGATATTGGACCTCACCAGTTCCATTTTATTCTGAAGTGAACTCATGTCCTTGTTGCTTTTCCTACTTGGTTCTCACTTTCTTTTAATTTGTTAAGAATATTATCCTGTGGGAGATATTTATTGTGAAATCTGAACTTCAATCCAAGCTCCCCAAGTACAGGAATTTCTGAAAATTGGAAACTGAATGGGAAGGAAAATCAGCCATAGAATGACTGTTAGCATAAGACTCACAACATGAGAAAGACTGTTCCTGGAAGATTTTTAAGAAACACCACAAAATGAATTCCAAACCAAAGAAAATTGATAAGCATCCAAAAATGCAACACTCCTCGAATACCAAGGAAAAAGTATGTTTCCCTTGCCTGTTATATTTACAGTTAATAAATAGTATTACTTACTAAACTGGGACACTGAGAACTTTTTATCATCAAGGGTGAAGGAAAAGAAATTGGAATGGAAATAGAGAATGGAAAAGATGAAGCAGCCAGTAGCTGGTCAGAATGCTATACAGATTTGTCCTTGGTTGCAAAATAAAAATAAAAATAAATGCTTGCTTGCTGCCCACACAGAAAAAACAAGTTTTGAATGGCTGTCAGATGCCAAAAGAAAGCCAGAGAAATTAAAATCTTGATGGAAAAAAAGATCCATAGCTCTGAAAAGGACAGCAAGACAATTAGTGTGGCACATAAAAAAATACTTATATTGACAATGGTATTATATATCTCTTTGTTATGAATAAACAAATGTAAGTGACGCAACTGAGATAATAGGGCTTCCTATTCTCCATGGCTTTAAGAGACTAATATTTTCTTTTCAACAATTAGGGTTGTGCCTCAAATGCTCTTTAAGACTCAGACAATTTCTACCCACTTTTCACATGACAGAGTCTGCCAAGATGACTGGTTTTGCCCTTTTGCCCTTGGGAAGAATGCCAGATGGAGTGGGAGTGGGAAATAGTGCCCCCACTTGCTGAAGGCTGCCCCATGTAATAAGTCATGAATGAATAACCTCCAAGACTTTCAAGGAGAAAAAGGTGACTTATTACAGACCCTTTTCATCTTTTTCAAGAACATAAAAGAAATATAATAAGCAACCTTGATGATACTAAGTCAGAATTAGAAACAGTGGTCTCAGCTACCAATTCATGAAATAATATTTTACCTTTATACTCGGGAGACGATTCATGTGTGCTAAACAATAAACTTCAGCATTATTTTTAATGTCGTTGGGATACAACCAGACTAAGAAAATGGTCATCCAAAGAATGAATGATATGGAACATTAGATTAAGGAAACAGGCTGTCCCAGAATAACAGAACTTTGACTGTCAAATGGAAACCAGCAAATTATTTTCTCTTATTTTTCCTAAGCGAAAGAAAGCATTCTTTAAAACTAGATTAGCATCATTCCCTTTGCAGTGCTACAAAACAGGTATGCTAAAATGTCATTAACTGAGCATATCTGTTTATATGGCATTAATGAAATAAAAACAATCACCCATGTTTTTACTAAATTATACATTTTATAGGATCATCCCAGCTAATCCTATTTACACATTTTATGCAAACATGCTGGAAGATCAGACAAGCACCTTGTGAAGTTTCTTTTAAAAGATTTGACACCTTCTATCATGCGCTCAGTAGTTTTTAGTTGCTGCAATGGAAAGAAGGAAAAAATTGGTCCAGGAGTGATTTTTTAAAAACTCTTTTTCAGATCAATAATGCTGAAGTTATCGTAGATTATACTTATACTGCTAAGATTCTGTTAGTGTTAGGAACTATCTTGTAATGGTTTTGGTTTCAGTATGCTCTTGTTTTATGTAGTCTTAATATTTCTATTTGTCTCTTTCTGTACATTTTGAGCTGATTGATGACCAAATAAAAATTACCTGTACTTCCCTGTGTGTGCTTAATTTCCAGCCTGAAGTTATCCCAGATCTTAGCACAAGGGGGCAGTAGATACCACATATTCATCAGACTGTGCCAAAGATTTTCACATCTCATTTTATGGTAAGGCTCTTACTCTGTCAAGACAAGACTCAATTTCTGGATCAGTTCTGTAGTGGAATGTTAGAGTGAAGCATCATCCACTGCCCACAAATTAGAGGAGAAGCATCTATTAATGCTGCTGGATGCTATTCTGCTGTCACCAAAAGGGTTAAAAAGAGGCGAAAGCTTTGATCTTCTTGCTGTAGTTTATCTTGATGAAGACTGTAATCTTTATGGAAAGCCTAAATATAGTTTGAAATATTGATGGATACAGGATTAAGCAAATGATATCTTTCAAATACTAGCACAGTGATGGCGAACCTTTTAGAGATCGAGTGCCTAAACTGCAACCCAAAACCCATTTATTTATCGCTGGGTGCCAGGTGGGCGTGGCCCACTGGATGGGCATGGCTGTGGTGGTCATGGCAGACTGGGTGGGTGTGGCCAAGGTGGGCGTGGTCACCTCGATGTTGCTCGTGAGGAGGGACACCTGTGGGGGAAGGGCAGGGTTAGGGGAGATCTAGGGGGTCTCTGGCAGGTGGGGAGGTAGGCAGGAGGCTTGTCCTGCAGGGTGGGGCGAGGCGAGGCAGGGCGGGGGTACCATTGTCACAAGGCAAGGTGAGGCAGGGGCTGGGGCGCCTGCTGCCTGACACCATCGGCCCCTGCACACAGAGGCCAGCGAGCGCGTGGGGCCGACAGTGTTCGTCAGCAGCCACAGCCTGCTGGCCCCTCAACCCGTGCACTCTGTGGCTCTGCAGCCCGCCACCAGCAATTCAGATAAGCCACCTCTGAGCTGGAAGGCCGGCCGACAGCTGAGGAGGCCATGCAGTGGGTTGTGCCCGGGAAAAGGAGAGCATGCGAGGCCAGGAGGGATGGGACAGTGGGGAGGGAAACCAGCCATGCTGGGATGCATCCGACCACGTGGGACTCGGCGAGTTAGTGGGCAGCTGGTTGAAGAGGGATGGGCTCTGAGTGCCACCTCTGAAAGGGCTCTGAGTGCCACCTCTGAAAGGGCTCTGAGTGCCACCTCTGGCACGCGTGCCATAGGTTCACCACCACTGTAGTAGCACGTTGTTCTTCACATTGCAGGAAGATGTGGTATCCTTATATTTTGATACTAGCCAGAAGACCCGAAGGGGTACAGGAGTTAATCTTTTTCATTTTCTCCCCTCCTGCACAAAAGATTCGTAATATATACTAATCACAATAAAGCAATTTGATGCCACCATACTTTCTATATGGAATTTAGTTAAGCCTGGCCCTCAGTTTTGCCACATACAAGGCCATTCCACATGCATGCCTGAGGAAATCATGCAGGTGAGTCATTGTGTACCTAATCTGTGTCAACGTGGTTTTAAACATGGTTGAAGCTAGGGCATGGCTCATTTCAATTCTGGGTTAAAACTACTGTATTATTTCCTATAAAAGGGTAAACCACTAACCATTGATAACCATAGACATGGACAATTAAGGATAAATTGCTGCACCAATTTCTCCCCTGAAGTGCTGTTGATCTTGAGCTTCAATCAGCCTAGTGCCATGTTCATACAAAGGATTTCAAAAGAAATTGCAAGTTGAATGAGAAAGAATACCCAACACATTGAATAGTTTACAAGCAGCCAATCAGTTTACTATACTTAAAGATTGCAAAGTTTTCACGCTTTCCCTTTCAAATACAATATCCTCAGCAGTTTCTGAGGGCAAATTTTAACCTTGGTATGCAGAAAACATTTAGCCCTTGTGATATTGGAGCAACAACTTTCCTGTATATTTTATTATATAGAGGGAGACTTTTTATAGAACATAAATACCTGTAATAATAATGCCTCGGCAATGGTTTACTTATTCAATCAAAAAAATATTAGGTCCTTCATCTTTTCTTTAGCCAAGTCACTGGTAAATTTCTACAGCCAAATTCTTTGTAAGAGCAAGCAGAATTCACTAGCAGCTAATATCTAAAATTTGGGGGTGGTTGTCTCTCTTTCCTGTATCTAAGTAGCCGATTTCTCTATATCTGACTCTATGGTGATTTTTTCCCTATCTCATATTGTTTTACTTTTTGTACCCATTTACTCCTAGATCTGTTACTATGAATACTTGTAATATCAATCAGTGAGTGTAATAATAAATATTTGGTTTATTATTATGCAAGATACCTTTGCAACCAACCAGTCCAATATACCTATCAAATGATAGATTAAGGTCGCACTAGTAATCTATCTTCTTTCCCTTTTTTATGGAAGAGGGCAAGGAAATTCATATTCTTCAGGGCAGCAAGCAGGGTCAGAACCCAATCAGGGCATATCTGCACTGGCTGGTTGGTTCAAAGGGAGAAGTGACTAGTTTGCAGGATGCACTATTTGTAGATGTATACAGTATCTCATCTTCTTTTGCACAAGTGCAGTGCAAATGCCCTCCATCCTAGGAATATTTTTTTCCCCACTCAAATCTCCCTTCAATTTGAGTTGAGATAAAGTAATGGTCCAAAGTCAATCAGAAGAGTGCCATTGCCAAGGGCAGACTTGAACTAAAATTGTCCCATTTCCAATTTTTCCATACTAGTAGAATTGAATATAATTGTTGGTTTATGACAGATTAGACAGGATAAAATGTAATGCTTACTATGTCTGAGGGAGAGAGAAGTTAAATATTTTACCTTCCACCATATTGCCAAGATATCCCCATTTCCAACTGCTCTAACTTTCTACAACAGAGAAAACAACAATTTCAGGTAGAGCAGGGGTGTCAAACTGGTGGCCCGTGGGCCGGATGCATCACATGCAGGCCACACCCACCCAACTCCGCAAAGTCAAAAAACACCACAATACGTCACGTGATGCAATCAAGTTTGACACCCATGAGGTAGAAAATGCTATGTGGAAAGTTTAAAACATTCTTTCTCTTGGATCATAATCCCTGATTATGTGCTATCAAATTGTTTTCAACTCCTAATGACAACACAAAGGTAGTTTTCATTTAATGACTATTCTTTCAGCAACCAATTGAAGTTAGGACAGCGCTGAACAAATGAGTCACAACCGGTCCTCAAAGCTACAATCGTTGTTGTTGTGCCCCTGCAGTTATATGATCAAAATGTAAGCACTTGGCAGCCCATCCACATTTATGACTGCAGTGTGTATTTCAACTTTCTCCAACTACTTAATCTCTCTGCCACCTACACTCTGCCACCACCTACTCCTGCTGCCTAGCTGGCCTTTGCCATCTTCTTCCTCCCCCAGCTGAGATACACCCAGCTGGGGCAACTGCTGGCCATTAGGGTGGCCTTTACAATGCAAGGCCTCTCTGCATCTGAAGGCCCAGCTGTTGCTTCATTCAGGTGTGGCTCATAAACAGTGGAAGACTACAGTCAGCTGAGAGCAGTGGGGGAGAGTGACAGGTGAAGATGGCACCAGACTTCAGGGTAGTTTAGGGGGCAGAGATGGAAGGGGAGATAAGTGGGTGGAGGAAGCTAAAGTGGAGGAAAGTGTGGCAAGGTGGCAAAAGTATAAGTTGTGATGATCACAACAGAACTTACTGGAATGGCTGTTGCTAATGGTTTGTTTGTTTCAGCCAACGACACCTTCATTTATTGACAGAAATTCCACCAATGTAACTGAGTCCATTCACCTTGCTGTTGGTCATCCCCTTCTCTTTCCTTCCACTTTTTCCAGCATCATAGCCTTTTCCAGAAAGTTGGGTTTTAGCATCATGTATCTCAAGTAGGATAACATGAGGCTGGTTATTCGTGTCTTGACTGAGAACTCTGGGTTGAGTTGTTCAATAATCCATCAGTTTGTTTTCTTGGCTGTATATTGTTTAGTAAAAATAGAACATGATGGTTGAACTGCAGTATGGTTTTGGGCCTTTGACTTAGAAGCACTAGAAACAACACTAAAATTTAGCAAAGGCCACAAATGGCTTTTCAAAAGAGGAACCAGAAGTTTGGAATTCACCACATCTATGTGTCAGGAGAGTATCTATAGGTAAAAAATGTGGGATTCAAAAACACAGATATATATTTAAAACATGTACCCTTTATTTACAATTCCCATACCTCAAGATGCTAACAATACAATTAAAACAGTAAGAAAATTGGTCATAATAGAGATGTTCTGTGTGTTTCTGTGTATGTGTGTGTGCATGTGCACACATACGTAGTTTTATTGAAGGTGAACAGCCAGGGGAAATAGAAATGTGTGTATTTGGTATTTCAATTCCAGTAGCAAAATCTCCCTGAAGAGATCTTCTGCAAATAGACACTATAACAGTGATGGCAAACCTTTCAGAGACTTGAGTGCCCAAACTGCAATCAAAAGCCACTTATTTATTGCCGGGTACCGGGTGGGCATGGCCCACTGGGTGGGCGTGGCTGTGGTGGTCACGGCAGACTGGGTGGGCGTGGCCACCTCAATGTTGCTTGTGGTGAGGGACACCTGTGGGGGCCGGGCAGGGTTGAGGGAGATCCAGAGGGTCTCTGGAGGGTGAGACGGTGGGCAGGAGGCTTGTCCTGCTGGGTAAGGTGAGGCAGGGGGCAGGGTGGGGTGCCATTGCCACGGGGCAAGGCAAGGCAAAGCAGGGGCCGCCTTGACACCATCGGCCCCTGCACACAGAGGCCAGCGAGCGCATGGGGGCTGACGGTGTCTGTCAGCAACCACAGCCTGCCGGCCCCTCGACCAGCGCACACTGGGGCTCTGCAGTCTGCTGCGAATACTGGGCCAGCCCTCTAGCAACAGGTGGAGTAGGGGAGGGGGGAGGTGCGTGATGAAGAAAGTCAGAAAAGAAATGGTTTGGGAAGTGAGGGCATCCAGTGGTGGATGGGGCAATCTCTCCAGCTCTGCAGTGGCAGAGGCGCTCCACCTGCCGCTTCCATGGCTGTGTGGGCAGAGCTGCGAAGAGGGTTCGGAAGCAGAGTGAAAGGGAAGAGGGTGGGTGGGTAGGTGAGGGGGGATCTGCCGAAGCCGTCTGAGAAGACAAAAAGCAGCCCCGCCTCGCCCACCTCCAGCAATTCAGAGAAGCCGCCTCTGAGCTGGACAGACGGCCAACAGCTGAGGCAATGCAGTGGGTCGTGCCCAGGAAAAGGAGAGCATGCGTGGCCAGGAGGGATGGGATGGGGAAGGAGGGAAACCAACCATGCCAGGATGCATCCGGCCAAGTGGGACCTCGGCGAGTTAGCAGGCGGCTGGTTGAAGAGAGGGGCAGTTGCAGTTCTGCCTGCTTTATTACACGGCAGGCTGAGCAGGAGGCGACGGTGGCAGTGATCCCTGCATCGCCAGGCCCAGCCGGCAGCAGCTCTGGAAGCGAAGATGTGCCACCCATCCTCACACTGGTGGGGGTGGCGGCGGGTGAAGGTGCGCACACCCCTCACAGCTGCTGCTCCGCATCGTTCCACGTGAACCCCCAGCTCCTTGCTGTCTCCATCTGCCAGGGAGGAGCCTGGTAAACAGGCTGGTTGGGGTGGGGGAGGTGCCAGTACCACTGCCATGAGGCAAAAGGGGATCAGACCCACACGCCCGCTTCCCAGTATTCTGCTGCAGCCTCTCACCCCACCCCACTGGTGCTGCAGCTGATTTCAGCAATGCTGCCACATCACGGCTGCAGCAGGATACCAGGAAGTAGGGTGCATGGGTCCAATCCCCCTTCCCCCACTGGCTTTGTCTCGTGGCAGCAGCATGGGCAGCTCCATCCCCACCCTTTTCCCTGGCTCCATTAGCAGCAGCAGCTCCCTCAGCGAGTTCCGGCTTCATCACCTTCACCGAAATACGGAGGCCTTGTACAGCCGCCATTGCCCCACAGGCCCCACTACCGCCAAAGCAGGGAGAGACTGGAAACAGCAAAAGTGAGAATGGATACACTGACCGGCTGTGTAGAGCGCCATTCGAGGGAGCTGCTGCCTGCAACGGAGCCGGGTTGGGGGGGCAGCTGCCAGTGCCACTGCCACGAGATGAAGCTGGTGGAGAAAGGGGGATCGGACTCACATGCCCACTTCCCGGTATCCTGCTGCAGCCTCTCACGTCACCCCAGTGATGCTGTGGCCGATTTTGGCAATGCATCATGGCTGCGGCAGGATACCAGGAAGCGGGGCACATGGGTCTGATCCCCCTTCCCCCACCAGCTTCACCTCGTGGCAACTGCATGGGCAGCTCCCCCCCACCCGTTTCTCCAGCTCGATTACCAGCAGCAGCTCCCTCAGTGAGTGCCCCACCGGTATGGCTAGTTCCTCTGCTGATGCCACAGCACAGGCAAGGGGGTAGCGGGGGCTTCAGTCTGAAGAAATAGCTTGTCCTCTTCCACTTCCATGGGCTCCAGCTTGGTCGCCTTCACCGAAATACAGAGGCCCCGTACATCCTCCATCGCCGCACAGACCTCACTACCACTGAAGGAGTGCCAGAATGGAAACAGGAAAAGTGAAGGCGGAAGCTATTATGATGAACTCTGTGCTGGGGCGATGACGCGTATGCCCAGAGAGGGCTCTGCGTGACACCTCTGGCACGTGTGCCATAGGTTCGCCACCACTGCACTATAACTTTCCTCTCAGCTGATCGTACCACTTCAACTTCAACAAACCCATATGCCAAAGAAATCTGCAAACAACCTTTTAGTCTGGCTTACTTTTAAGTTATCATGATGGTTCTAACCCAGATGTCCTCAACCTTTTGGGCACCAAGGACCGGTTCTGTGGAGAAAGGATTTTCCACGGACCGGAGAGTGTGTGCTTTTGTGTACTGCCTGCATCCCACGGATGGGGCTTTGCTTGTTTGGGTGGACCGGTTGCTGGCATGCCACGGCCTGGTACCAGTCCACAGGGGGTTGGAGACCCCTGTTCTAATCTATGAAAGAGAAATTTAAGTGGTGAGGTGCTAGATAAGATCCATTACTCGCCTTATTAAAGGCGAATAATGGATCTTAGGCTGAAAACATATTCTCAGTCTCCAGACTGTTGGCCATCCAGAACCTAGAATGCAACAAATTTGAATGATAAATGCTACTGGGATCTAGCCATTTTTTCTCGGGATTGAAGTCAGGCTTCTCATTTGCAACCCAATTGGACAACTCTGTCAGCCATTTCTAGGCAAGGTTGCATGGAGAGGAGGGCCTTTTCTAACTTCCCAAATCATTGCCTGAATCTTGTGAAATTTTTCTCATTTTTCCTAGATTTTTATATAATTTAGCAAAATTATATAAGAATTGGTTTAAAAAACTTGTTACATTTCACTGAGATTTGGAATGGATCACTGAAAAGACTTGCTATTTGCAATTTACTAATCACGGCTTGTGATTTTATGTAATGCATGAACCAAGACATTTGTTATTTTATAAGCCATGGCTTTTAATTTGTATGAACCACTTTTGTCACAAAAGGTATATCTAATCAAATTAACAATACAGTAAGGTAAAATCCTGAAACTTCTAAGCATATAATAATGCCCATTTTTAAAATTCTGCATTGTTAAATGAAGCAAATATTGAACAAGCTATTTGGAACTAGTTATTTTACCTATTTTTAAAAACTTTCTCATATAATTTCTCCTGTAACCTTCACATGAAAGTTTGGCTGTCCTTTGTGTCACTAGTAAACTCAAGGGCAACAAATGAAAAGTAATCAGTATGTTCAGATACAGTGCAAAGTACAACAAAGAAATGTTACATGGAAAACATCTCCCAAGCACCAATGAAAATTTCCTTGTACATGCAGAGCTAGATATTTCTTAAGTAAGCAGCTGATATAATAATCTTACATAAGAGACCAAAAAAAAAACAAAAAACCCACAGGAAATTAGGGACTTAAGTTGAATGTGCAGTACTGAATTAGTGAGACTAATTATATTGAATATAGGCTGTAATATTTGAAAATACCAAGGATCTGTAAAAGAGATACAATAAATGTACATATTTCAAATTATTTTCACTATGGAAAAACATGAATCAACATATATGCAAACATTTCTTGTGGATCAGTATAAGAATATTCCACAAATATTTTTCATGATTTCACCATCACAAGAAGAAATAATAATTACAGGATTAAAGTACAGTATAGTATACAAAATACCTCATTACACACAGACGTGAAAAGCATAGACTTCTGAAAGTCAAATTTCAATAAAAATAGAGAACTAAACACACTCTATCTTATCCAGGAATCTCAGGGTTTGTTATGGTTGTCAAGATGTTTTGTTTTTAGTTTTTTGTGAGCTGCTCAGGATTATGGTTCATAATAAGGGTGATTACATAAGTCTTTTAAATAAAATACCCAGAATATTTGACTTTTCCTAAATATAACACAGTATAATAGGGGAATAAAAAAAATGGCTATCACGAATCATTTCCATTCTGATAAAATGGTGCTGGAGATGTTTTGTCTTTCATTCTATTTAAGTCAGGGATGGGCAACTCGCAACCCCAAGATTGCAAAACACTCTAGAAAACCTGAGTGCTCTCTTTGACCATGATGACAAAAAGCTGACTACATAATTTCAGGCCATTTGAAGTGGGAAATGGTGAAGTTATAAAAATACATTCCCAGCTCTCATCTCTCAGATACTAAAGTTGTTTCTTGGTCATCAAAAGAATGGACATCCTCACCTTACATAGTCTTTGTAGTAAGAGCAGAAGGAATATCCTAAGACAATGACATTTTCTGAAGGGAAGTGCCTGGTCCAAGGTCACCCAGCTCTGTGCCTCAGAGGACCAGAACCTGGATTTTCTCACATACAACCTAGCATTTTACCCACATCATGCTGGCTTGCAGTGAATTTGAACAATATACATTTTTTTAACACTTTTAGCTTTGATACAGTATGTCTGCCAATCATGTATACTCAATTGCCCATCAAAAATAAGATCTTTAAATAAGATCTTAAGCATAGTACTATGTATGTCTGATCAAAATTAAATGCTACTGAGTATAGCAAACATAAGATTTTAATACTAGGGTTTTACTAGTTTTCGCTTGCTATATAACTTTTCAGTTCTTCAGACATGTTCATGTTTAAGGCTTTAACATGTCTATGCCTCAAAAAGACAGTATCAGCAGAATATCAGTTGTTCAGTCATTTTACTTAAAAATCAAATACAACTTGTCAGCTTCTGAGGAGTTATGAATTGTAATTGGAATGTTCTAGAGAAATCTCCACTTGAATGTGTTGACAGGAACACTCAAAACTACGTACATACAATGTATGCAGCTTATCAAGGGAAGTTGTTACTATTGTATCTGTTTTGATAACACCTATTGTGTTGGAAGTATAACAAGTTCTGAAAAGTAAGTTACATCAAGAGAAAAGAACATTTGATGTCTATTAGTTTTCGATTAACCAATAAAAATGCTTATCAAATTACTTTAAAAAAAGTGATTGTGGGCACGTATGTGCTGTTATCAGCTTTTGCTGGTGATGGATATAATCTGTATGACCTTCAGAGAAAAAAGGTATAAAACCAAAATAGGGTTGCCAAATCATTGTGCACCAGTGGAAGTTTGGTTTCTGCAGCTCCTAGATCTCAAGGTGGAAAATGGCAACTTTGAATGAAAAGAAGACCTGCAGCCAAAGAATGGAAAATTTCCAGCGTTTTTTATGGAATCCAGACACAGGACAGTTAATGGGAAGAACTTTGATTAACTGGGGTATGCAATAACATTTTTTTTAAAGTATGATTTTAGAACTTTTGGAATTTGTTCTAAGACCAATAATTAGTACTGAAAGCTGCTTTACAGAACATTGAAGTCAATTACCCAAATATTACTTATTAATATTACTTATCAATAGTAATTATTAAAAAATTAATAATTCTGAGTCCATGCTAGCATTCCAATTGATATAAATTTCTTATAAATAGCAATAGATTTGGGATGATGCCAGATGCCTCTTCACTCAGACTAAACCTAATTTAGATTATAAATGCTTTGAAATTATGTTGCAAGGGCCAAGATTTGGATAAGGCGAGGACCCACTGTATCCTTAGCTCTGTCCTACTGGATTTCCAGCTTGCCCTCTTTCAGTCTTTATCTCAGAAATTCCCAGGCTCAGATTATGTTCATTCTGGAGAGAAAACTCTCAATACATTTTATGGCCCTAAAAACCCACTGAAACTAGACAGCTGCTTCCTTGCAGGTGAGACAACTGGCTTGGTATAAGACCTGAGGAAAATGAAGTATTAGTCTAAAAGAGCTCAGAATACAAAGAAACACATCACATTTTTCTCTTTGGTTAATTTGGAAACATGTATTAGAAATGCAAGGAGAGTGCATGCATGTGTATGTGAGGAAAAGCTAGCTAAGCATACTTCAAATTTGGAATGGCTGGTCTAATCTAAAATATAATTTGCATAGTATTAAAAAAAAATTGTGCACGCTTCTAGTTGCTTAGAGCTGTCATTTGACTTCCAATTAGTCCCATTTCTTTTTTTACACTTTATTCACCAATATATTATTTCTGAAGGAGACAATTAATTGGTTTGAGAAGCCTCAGCAGGTTATTGAGAACTATTTGATAATGTACCAATATGTATAGATGAACTTTAATTTAGTTCATGTTACTTGTAGAATTTCTTTCCCCCCATTAGAATTCAATAGCCATCACATTTTAAAATGTATTAATTTCCAGAACAAGGATTAACTAATAAACTTGATCAACCAACTATAGCTTGGAATTAATTTGGAGATTTTCAAAACTTAAGGGTGTTGAAAAGAACTGAACTCCGCATTTTCGGTTATACAGCATGGTTCTGATCACCCGTTTGGTCATCCTAAACTCAGAAAGCAAAGCATCCACATCCTTCCAGCTCTCATTTAGTTGCAGGAATTTCCAGTGCTGAGAGCATTTTGAACAATATAATACAAATGCAGTAATTTGTTTGAATTAAATTATTGATCCAGATTAATGGACATGTTTTTATTTTTAAAATCTGTATTTATTTCTTTATTACAGTATGGATTAGTCTTTATTATGTTGCATTCTATGTGGTAATCATTGGACTATTTGCACTTTCTATCTATTCTTTAATGAAGACAATTAATCCTTATACACCAGACTATCAAGATCGATTAAAATCACCAGGTATTTTTTTACATTTCTTCTCATTTTGTTATTAAATCCATATAACCCAAAATTATTTTATAAACTTATCTAAATTTATGGGAGAGAACACTATGAAACAGAACTAAAAGAAATTCAAAATTGCTCTTCGAAGTATTATCAACTGATTAAAATCTGATGGATCGATGCACTATAGATCCACCTCGATCTCAAATAATTTGGCTTCTGAGCAGAAATGTATATAAGAGGAAAAATTCCATCAAACCTCTTGTATAAGTACTATTTATCAAAAGTATTTAGTTTATTTTTTATCCTAGGATGATTATAACAGGAATAAATACATCATATACTACAGAATAATAAAACCAACAGCCTAAATGCAGGAAGAAAAACAGCAAGCAAAAAGCTGCTTTTCTACCACTTTGAGTTATATAGCTTTAAAAAAGTTGCAAATACAGAATTTTATATGGATTAAAGTTAATGTTATCACATATAGTGATGGGTAAAGTATAATTAACAAAACAATGGCCATTTTATTAACTAAACTTTAAACCTTACATTCCTTAAGACTACTTTGCTCAAAGGAAAAAAAACAGTAGTAGGTTCATGACAAAATATATGTAATTTGAGATTATAGATTTCTGGACAGCTAAAGACTACATTGCTAAAATATATTTTGCTTTTAAATTTTACTTCATGCTAGATTTGATGAAAAAGACTTGATAAGCAAACAGTAGTTTTTGTATTTTTGTTCTTCTATTTTTGATTTATCGTTAAAGGAGTGACATTACGACCAGATGTATATGGAGAAAAAGGATTGGAAATTTATTATAACATTTCTCAGCAGTCTTCCTGGGATGGTTATGTTCTGACACTTCAGAAATTTCTTTCAGGTAAAGGCGGAACAGTGGTATGCAAATAATGTAGGAAACTGTAGAAGTTCTATTGAAAAACTGAAGGTTACAAAGAAAAGGAAAACAGAAACTTGAAAATAAAATACAGGATAGGTTGCGTTCCAATTAACAAAGTATTTGATGCAAAAACCTTTATCAAAGATTCTTACTAAAAAAAAAAACAGGAACAGGACAATATAAGGCACTTTAGTAGAGAAAACAATTTGACTACAAAAAGGGTAAACAATTTCAATGTTCCGCTTGCATTTTACTAAAATATATGATCGTATATTATCTGTAATTGAAATGTCAATGTCAACTCTGCGTTGCAACTTCAGTACAAGTTCTATGCACATTGTTCTATGTCATTTCCAGAGGAAAACATGAATCATAATGAGCATGAGTGCTCATACAATTTTAAATATTGATTTCTGCCTACGCAGATTTCTTTATCAAAGTGCATGGTGGAGGAAAAACACTAATTTTTTTACAGTTGGTTCTAAGTACCATTGAAAAATTCACACTTCTCTTCCTTTTATTTGTCCTAAACAGATGATTACTCTAAAGTTTTGTATTTGTGTTGAACTCATAAATATTCCAAAAATTTCACAATAGTTCACAAAATACAAAGCTACCAGTAGAATAAAAATATACAATTCAACAATAATAAACAAACAAATAAATGTATATTAGTGTAACATTCTATCTTGAAATATTATAATTATGATTACCATGCTAGGCAGGACATCCTTGAGAGCACAGAGTTTGGAAAGCTGTTAACCAGCATTTTCAAAACAAAAGTGGCTTATCACATCAAATTTACTGCAAGGAAGATGCTTATCATAAGACAGAGTTCATCTCCAATATACAATGGCTTTGAACTTATTTGAGACATTTCATTTTGGCTAGGAGTGATATGAGAAACAAATGATTATGGCTTAGCACTGTACAAACCAGATTATTATGGCTTGCTCAGCATTACATATGATCCTGGCCACTCCGATTTAGTTGGGATCCAAGAAATACTTGGCAGCTGTTTCCAAACTGACTTACCTTTCCCATCTGGCAAAACGTAATTAGGCCATTGTTGCATATAACAACTGAAATAACCAAGTTACAGAAGCTTAGAATTTGGTAAAAGGCAAGAACAAGTACTTTTTGAATTTATTATATAAACTATTTATTATTTATATTTATCTGCAATAGAAAATGTTTATTTTTCTTCTACTTTCTCACTTTAGCATACAATGAAACTATGCAAGAATGCCACAAAAACTGTAGTCAGGAAAATTATTACTACCAAAAGACATTTGATGCTCCAAATAATGAAAAATATTCTTGCAAATTTACAAAAGATATGCTTGAAAACTGCTCTGGTTTGACGGATTCCACTTTTGGTTTTCCTGAAGGAAGTCCATGCTTAATAATAAAGATGAACAGAGTAAGTATAATACCAGATGTGAAAAACATAGTTTAAAACCAACTAATAGTTAAAGGAAATTTTGCTGACAGGTATTTTATTACTTTCTGTACTGTGTTCTGCAAAGGATTATAAAAATATTGTTACAACATGAACCTACAAATGAGGGAAGCTTGAATATGCCCAATTTTAATAATTCTCACGACACCCAAGACAGAAAAACAAATTTTGGAGTCAAATACATAGAAAAAGCAAAGTACTGAGATCAGTTGCGGCAGTCACAAAAGGATGGGAAAATCTTCAGTTTGGTGGACATAAACATTGAATTTCTACAGCTGCTTAATGCCTACACTTGATTTATTAACCTTAAATTGCAAAACTTTTAACAAGGAAATTGTATTACAGATTATCAATTTTCTCCCTGGCAACGGGACTGCACCAAAAGTGAACTGCACAACTCTAGTAAGTATGTATTACAAGGTTCTTCAGATCTCAGGCAGCCCACACTTTTCACCTTTGCTTCTTAGTTATTAATCATCTGCTTTCCTCTCAAGGATGTTTCAATGGTTATTTCAAAACCTTTCATATGCCTCCACAAAATTATTAAAATAAATGCAATCTCAATTATTAACCACATACTTAAATTGGCAAGTGAAACAAATCTTGCCTCCTGAGGTTTGCAGAAATTGTACGATGACATGTATTATGCAGATGACATTTCACTGATACACTATTAGACATATTCCCTTTTAAATAATGAAACTTCCAAATAAGACCAATTAAACTCACACACAATAGAAAATATGGCTATACTGCTATATGATGCATTTACATACTGTAAGATAATATACACTGAGTCTCAAAGTTATCTCATACTAGCACTAATACTTACCTTATTTATGATCAACTGAAGGATGACAGCCCACTTGAAGTAGCATATTATCCTGCAAATGGAACTTTTAGCCTTCACTACTTCCCTTACTATGGACTCAAGGCACAGGTATGCTTTTTTCCCTTCAACCTGTTTTGTTATGGATAGGTTTGCTGCATATATTTATTAACATTTGTCATATGTATTTCCATCTCAGCCTAGCTATACTAATCCATTGGTAGCAGTGAAACTTCTCAACATTTCTTTAAACAAAGAAGTACACATAGTATGCAGAGTTATCGGCACTGGAATTACTTCAGATAATCCACATGATCCATATGAAGGAAAAGTAGAATTCAAAATTCGGATACAAAATTAATCAAGGTTTATAAAAACTGCACAAAGAATTTATGTATTATGTAGTTTTGTATGATTATTTGTATGATCTCAATTTCAGTAAGTGTACAGTTTATAGCAAAACTACTCACAACTTTAACAATCAATTGTATAAAGTTTCTTTTCATTATCTAGTATGCTTTATTAGAAATGTTTATTGGATTTTTCCACATCCCTGAGAATACCAAACATATTCCTGGTTTACTGCATATTTGGCAATGGGAGATGATTCCACTCAATGTGTGTAAAATTATGTAATACACAACTATTTATATATTGAAAAATATTAAACATAATAAATTATTTCTGGAATAATTCATATGATAAATTGGGCAGGAAGAAAAACACTGCTTTGCATCTCAACATATTTCAAGAAAAAAGTAAGAACTAGTGTATGAAAGAAACATATAAACAAAAGCTGCTGAATTAAATATAGCTCCTGAACCTTTTTTTGTGAACCTAGAAACTCCAAAACAATGGCAGTAAACTGAACCTGGGAATGATAATCTTATTGATTGTAAAGCAAAGCTAACTAATTCACTTGACAGTATTAGGATACATTGGAAGAAAATCCACAATGCTTCAGTGCTGTAGTGCCAGCAACAACATAATAAACAAAAACCCTAAATCTGAAAATGTTACATACCCTGATCTAAAACTATCTTATGTATTGTTTTTTACTGTTGTTTAATTGTATCACTGTTATTTCAGAAATTACTGATTTGCTTGACAGAGGCTTCAGTGGAAACGTATTTTAAATTGAATGACTTAGCATATTTTAAAGTGGGCTTGATGCAATTGTGTTGGACAAGTTACTTTAAAGCACCTAAATTATCTTAATATGAAGGCATTTTAATAATTGAAACCTACCTTACACATAGAAACATATGCACTTATCTGTAAATATAAAGTACATGTATTGAGCCAGGTCATCTTCATAATGAATCTTCCAACAAATTCATCACCTGCATGATGATGATAGGTAGGTAAAGTGGAAGCAGTGTTTATGGGTATTAAAAAGAAGTTATTGAAATGAATTAAAGATGAGGAGAGGGAATGGGGTACCACCAGAATTGGTCCATAAGGGAAAGACCAGAACGTTGCAACCATCTGTGACATTCTGCTATCTGTAATGAAGATGTCCATCAAACATTCTGTTGATGCATCTGCTTTTTGCTTCTACACCATGGGGATATATACCAATCTACTATATCAATATATAACAGTAAAATGTAAAAAGGCATTTAGAGCTATTGATATTTGCATTTAACATGCTTTTAAATTACTAGCTTAGTAAAATGTTTCCTACTCTGGAGAGGCACTCAAATATCAGTAAAATTTCATATGCAAATGGAAAGCATGTTCATGCATGTAGGGGAATCAGTTCTTTGCATAGCTTAATAATGAACTTGAGAATCTTCTAAGGCTCACAGTGGTAAGAATAACTGAAAATGGTACAATGGGGAGAAAAGTTTGTGATTCTATAAAATTTGTAGTTCTATATATCATTAGCGGTTCAATTCCTGCTGTACGTAAGGATTTCAAATTTTTTGAATGTGTAAATATCTACTTCTTGAACAAATCCCAAAATAAGAAACTTATCTGATGTGACATACAGTACTTAGAATAGCTACCATTTGATACATAAAATGAAGTATTTTATACTGATAGAATATATAAAGTCTCACATCATTTTGTGTTATTCAATTCTGAATCCCCAACATTGATTGTATCAATGCGCCCATAGACACCTTCCTTGGTAGCTAGCAGGCTTCAGTATTAAAAATAAAGAATAAAGCTCTTTTAATTTAAAAATGTAATGGCAAACTGAATATTTATTCTCAAGAAATAAAGTATATACAAAGAGGGACTGTTAAAACAGAGAGCTGTAGGCCAGTATTTGTTTAGAACCGTGCCTCTTATGTGAGATAAGGGGGGGGGGGGGGACAGGAGGTAAATTAAGATGGAGAACTGGGAAACTGAAAGACGTATTCTGGAACAATCTTATCAGTTTTATTTGTATAAAAGTGTATTTTATGACTGGTCATATAATGACAGATATTACTAGGCATACACATTTAATCACGTACATATTTGTGGGGTGAATGCAGTGTCCCAAGAACTTAGCAATCATCAGTGCATGCTGTTGTCTCTCATCATATAGATATAGATATATCTCCCTACTTACCCTTTAAAAGAGCTCTGAGACTCTTTTCCATACTGAAGAACCAGATGATAAGTCAAACACAACAAAGCAGAAGGTGAAAATAATCTTGATTAGAGAAACAAAATATTTGTTAAAAATGCCCACGCGTGTTTTATTAATAAAAACTAATAGTGCCACAATTAAACAAGTAAAACAAACTGCTTATATGCCATAAAATATTACAGAAAATTTATTTGTGTTTCAGTAAAAAGACTTCTGTCTTAAAACAGGCAGCTGACAGTATTTGTGCAGTTAATTCTGTGTGAATAAATTTAAAAAGACTACCACCTGTCCTGGTTTTTTTTTTTTTATAAAAAATGAAGTATTAAAAGTGATTGACAAGTTTTGAGTTAAACATAAAACATTCTCTATATTTAATTTCAACTTTATAATAGATTACTGGAAGATGTTTATGAAACAAATATAAACCATTTGTTTCAGTACATGTCTTTTATACCATAGACTTCTAAGTATGTAAACAACTATGTAACAAATTGTTTTCAAAATCTGCCTGTAAGAAATCAGGCAAATTTGTATCATAAGCAAAACTCATTCTAAACTTTCAAGACATTTACACAGCTATACCAGCCTGGCAGTAAACATTTGCCCCCAAATCATAACTCATATTTCTAACTTCAGCAAACATAGTATATAGAATTTGATGGGCTTACAATGATCAGTATAATTTTAAAAAGGGAAATAAATTCATACAATTTCTGCAAACTAACATTTAAAAGATCGTTTTTTGTTTGATTCTTTGGACATGGCATGATCAGCAAAATATAGTATTACATTTGATTACTATGCATCAGTACGATGTCACCTAAATTCAATCTCAATAAAATGCCATTCATGTATGCATTTTGACAGGTGGACAGATTTTATTTTCCATTAAATGTGGCTACATTTCAAACTTTATGACAACATTTAGGGGCAAAATGCATTTTCCTTCAAGTTAAAAATCCTAAGCAAAAGTAAATAAAAGTTCTGCATTAACACACTGGTATTAACACACACATCCTCATCACATGTAAAAAAATCTACATAAAAAACAAACAATCTTTACTTTATTGGAGGTGCAATTTTCTAAATTCAGACTCTTACCAGTATCTCCTTGATGAGACAATTTTGACAATCTCTTCCTAGAATTTATTCCTGCCGCTTGCTGAATTTTTAAAATAAAAAAGTCTACAGGCAAAAAGTATCAGTCATCATCATCATTCTCATTAAAGTCATCATCATCATCGTCGTCATCATCTCCAACATAAGACACTGGTGTCTCTACTCTGGAGCCGCTGTATTGAGATCCATTGGAACTTGTAGCCAACATTCCATCTCCTCCGTTTGAGTAGTCACTGCAAAATGAGCAAACTGCATTAATCTTTTAATTCCACCTTCCCAATTAATATGTTTAGCCAGGAGTGGGTAACTGCAGACTCCTAAGGCCAAATATTAAACTGCGGCAACTATTAAAAACTATTTTATATAAATTATGAATTAATGAATTAGTTATTATTACACGAATTACAAATTAATGGAATTCAATGTGGATAAAAGTAAGGTTTTTACACTAGGATCTTGGCGTCCTAGTGGACAATCACTTAAATATGAGTCAGCAATGTGCAGCCTGGGCTGCATTAACAGAGGAATCAAGATCGTGGGAAGTATTAGTATTGCTTTACAAAGCCTTGGTACGGCCACGCCTGGAATACTGCATCCAGTTTTGAAGAACATTTGCAGGAATTGGGTATGACTAATCTAATGAAAAGAAGGACTAGGGGAGATATGATAGTAGAGCTCCAGTACTTGAGGGGAACAAACTAAAGCACCAGAAGGCAAGACAAGAACCAATGGATGGAAACTAATCAAGAAGAGAAGCAACCTAGAACTAAGGAGAAATTTTCTAATGGTGAGAACAATCAACCAATGGAATGCCTTGCCTTCAGAAGTTGTGGGTGCCCCATCACTGGAGGTTTTAGAGAAGAGACTGGACAGCCATTTGTCTGAAAGGGTATAGACTCTCCTGCTCATGCAGTGAGTTGGATCAGATGACCTCCAAGGTCCCAACTCTTATTCTAAGTTCTATGTTCTAATTACGATTACCAAGGTACCTTGACACCTATACTGAAAGTATTTAGTGCAAAAATAGTCCCAGTGCTGACCTTTGGCATGGAACTGTGGGGCTCTATAAAACCTACTTCACTTGAGCAAGTTCAGACCCATTTTTTAAGAAGCATATGGGGAATTGTTTTCACTTACTGGCAGAGGATCCATTCAATGGACCCTGATAAGACTAGCCTAGCTTCATTTTATATACATGTTTGAAGTTCTTTAATATTTTTCCTGTTTGAAGCTTTAAGACAGGAATAGGTAGTCTGGCCCTCATCTGGTTCCCAGCTCCTTTGAAGCTTACAAATTCAGTGGCAAAATGGTCAATTTTGGCAACTGAAAAGGAAAATTTCTTAAGATGTCTTTTGATAAGCTGGTATATTAAAATGTTTCTGAGATATCTATTTAGATCACTTTTTAATTAAATAATAATAATAATAATAAATTTAATTTATATGCCGCCCTTCTCCCAACGGGACTCAGGGCGGCGCACAACATATTTAAAACAAAACATAAATACATTCCCCCCCGATAAAACCGAATTAAATCAAATTTTAAAGTTGTGTCTCTGTCAAATTGTTAAAAGATAAACCCCAAATAAAATCCTCCCTAGGTCAGGTNATGTAACAATTAACAATAAAAAATGAAATAATATAGTTTTACTATTTAGCAGATGATACTGGGTCTATGAACTAGTTTTTAAACATAAAACTCAATCTTATCCAACCTGTTAGAAAATCTTGTCCCATTTGAAGCCGAACCTGATGAGGATGAGACATACACATTGCTGATTGATCCCTGAGCCATTTCTGTAAGACAAAGTAACATCAGGAATTAGACAGCAGTCACTATATAGCATATGTATCTGCAATTCAATAAAACTTCCACTGAATATAATTTACATATATAGCATTTCAAGTACAAAAACTATCATCATGGTGCCTAGAGAACAACCTGCACCTAACATTGGCAAGACGAAGGAGATGGTGCTAGACTTCTGGAGGAAAAGAGAGGAACCTGCCCCACTTTACATTGGAGGGGACTGTGTGGAGAGAGTTTCCTCCTTCAAATTCCTGGGAGTCTACCTCTGTGAAGATTTTATCTGGAAAATTAATACAGCCCAGATGGCCAGAAAGGCCCAACAGAGACTCCACTTCCTCAGGGTCTTGCGGAAGAACAGGGTAGAATGACGACTCATGACCTTCTTTTACCGGTCTACTATTGAAAGCGTTCTCACATACTGTATTGCGGTTTGGTATGCTGGCTTGACAGCCGCGGACAGGAAGGTATTACAGAGGGTGGTGAGCACAGCACAAGACATTGTGGGCTGTTCCCTGACATCACTGGATGACATTGCCAGGGCCCGTTGCCTTGGTAGAGTGAGGAAAATTCTCAGGGATGACTCACACCCTGTTGGTACCTCTTTACTCTCCTACCGTTAGGTAGGAGATACAGAAATATAGCCAGCTGTACTAACAGGCTGAAGAACAGCTTTTACCCATGGGCTATCAGGCTTCTGAATGGGACATAATTTTATGCATGACAGACTCGTGAGGCCGGTGTGCTGTGCAATTAGCTCACAGGGTGTAATAACTTGGGGGTTTGTAGTCACTGCGAATTGTGGGGGGGGGGCACGGATGGAGGCTCAGCCAATTTCACTGTATTCATGTTATACTTTGATAATAAAGGTTCATTCAATTCATTCATTCATATTTAGTGTCCCATCAACTGCTCTATTAATAAACCTGGGTTCTAGCTTGATAGAACCAAATAATCTTTCTGAGGAGACCTTTACATTTATAGTAGACAACCCATGAACCATTGGGTTATTATTTCAGAGATATATTCTTACCCAAAGAAAGAAACAGAATGATCAGAGGTAGGTAAAGATGCAGTGGGAGCAGAAGCAATTTCCAACTGGCTTCCCCATTGACTTTTCTTTTAGAAAGTTGACAGGAAGCATTAGAAATGATAATGTGGCAGCACTGATGCAGCCCCAGATTTACTGAATTTTAACCCCAGGGTGTAATTGTTCATGTAATGTTGTATCTACCTACTTTTAAGAATTAAGGTCCAGATGATTTTTACTAAGTCCTAATACACAGAACTATAGAACTCAAAGAGGATATACTATCTTTTTCATGTGACTGTAGATATTTCTATTATAATCTATGAGAATCTTTAAGGAAATAAACATGCAATGGCTTAAAGCTTAACAAAAAGATCGATTCCTTTAGTAGCTGAAAGGTAAAAGAAAATTGTGAGGTTGAAAAATGGCTGATAAGGCCTGGAGGTTCTTTATGAGAAGCTTGGTGCTATGCAAGAAGTGGTAAGAGGGAAGGAAACTAGGGCAAAATGAGGATAGTTTTAAGCAGCTTTTTATAAGCAAAAAGGTGAAAAGGCCCAGAGGGAACTCAATGGGTGCAGACTAAAAGAAAAAGACCAAGAGCAGGTATTTTCATCAGGCAGTGGCAGTGATGCAAAAGTGGTAAGCTACTGCTTGTCTAGGTACCGGAAGTCCCACGCGATGAATCTTTGGCTTACAAATAATCCCTAGGTATGAATTGGATGCCTGTTTTACTCAAAATGGCAGACAGCCAACTGGTAACAACATCCAACTCCAAAAGAGAGAGGCAGGCATGCACTGGCAAGGGGACCCCCAGTGCTGCAGACAGGGAGATCTGGTGGCATCTTTCTCTTGTCCATGTGGCTATGGTGGGGAAGGTGGGAAGAACCCAGCAATGTTTCTCTCACATACATGGTTGCCAACGAATAATGCAGGCTATTGCTACTACTCCACCACTGCATCTCTGAGGCTCCCCTCCCCCTGTTTACTTTTACATCCTCCCTGCTTGCATGTGTGCTAACCCCCCCCCCCCCAAATCCAAAGTCCATGTGACTCTGGTCTGTTTTCAGTGGTTCGTAGTAAGACAAAGTTGATTAAGTATCTTTTCTGGTTTACATACAAATAAGGTTTAAGGACAGACTGGAAAACAAAACATGTTCTTAATCTAAATTAGGGACTTGCTGTACTTTTTGCCTTTTCCCCTTTTTGCGGCTTTGTAAAAAGTTAGTTAGCAGAACACAAAGAAAGGAGTTAGATGAACTGTGGGGAAAAAAACTTTTCCTGTTTTGTGGCCACTCTTCCAAAGCAGTATCTGAAGTTTCTCAAACAAGCCCTTCTTTTACCTTAACAGGTGTAAGTCCCACTCTTTTAACCTAAAGAACTGAGACGAGTTGTGCCATACATCTCACCTGGATTACTTCTGTGTATATCAGTGTATGTGTACCACTGGTTGTGAAATACTACTCTAAAAAATAGACCATGGTATTGCGACCACAGGAAATGCCTGGGCCTATACAACCTGCAAAGCTAAAACAAAACAAACCAATTTTGGTTTTTTTGCACAATATGTGAACCTCATAATAATTTAAACTACTGGTTTTAAGAATCACATCATTAGGCAATCAATTGGGCATGCATGGTGGAAATACAAAAGAAGAGTGCCACTTTGGCTATCATCCCATGAAATACTACATAGAAAAGAGATGTTTTTGGAATGTAAATGGATGACATATTGGTATTTATTGATATATGAAGAAGAGGGACTTAAGATAAAAACAAGAGAACAACTAGTAAGTGAAGGATTTGTTTTTGACTTATAATTATTATAGAATTTTTGAAAGATTTAAACTTGATAAAAAAAAGGTTAGTTTTCGCAGGAGTTAAATCTGAATTGGGTATCAACTCATGTTCTGGAGATGATCACCTGATCGCTAACGTACCATATGTAAAATGTTACTTAAGATGAATCTGGAAGATGAATATTTCCAAGATTGTATGGTAAAACGGGTGAAAATTTTTGGGTATAACACAACACTATATAAGTGGGAGAATGGACTAATGGATTAAACTTTATTTTGAATTACAGTTTGAAAGAAAACTTTTATAATATGATATATCATTGGTATTTGCCCCCAGACAGACTAGCAAAAACGTATAGAGGAAGTTCTAACATGTGTTGGAAATGTAATCAAAATCCAGATACGTTTGATCATATGTGGTGGTCTTATACATATTAAATCATACTCGATAAACATAATGATAATGCAGAAAATATTTAAGATACAAATACTAATGAAACCTGAAGCTTTTGTTTTAGGTATTATGAATAAACCAATTGAAAAACAGTTTGGGATGCTATTTCTTTACAAGGTGACTGCTGCGAGGATTGTACTTGCTAAGCATTGGAAGAGTTGCCGATTGTTGAAGAGTGGATTTAAAAAGTGACTGAATTAGCAAAGATGGCAAAATTAACTGCCTTGGTTAGAGACAATGGACTAGAAAACATAATAAAGGACTGAAAGTTGTTTGTGGACTTTCTACCTGTTAAATATAATAATAGATAGTTAACAGAGGGGGTTTGAAGATTAGTGTAATGTTTGGGCTAACCTGTTGACTATTTTTTCTTTTCTTTTTTTCATATATGCTATAATTAGATGTTGGGTCAATTTTATTATTACAGTAGCCAGACTTCCTCATCTGGAATATTTGTGTATTTAATATAGTATTTTTGTTAAATAAGGATGGAAAAGCTTATAACTATTTGTAGACCTGTTATGTAAGGGGAGGATAACTTATACGTTTTTTTAAATTTATTTTTCAGCATCCAGCCAAGGTGGATTTTTTATGTTCAATGTTAGATTTATTTGAGATTTGGTTTTTTTTTCTCTACCCAGGAATTTTTCCCCCTCACTGTTAAATGTTGAATGTTCATTTTTCTGTTTTGCATTTTATCCTTGTTGATGAAAGAAATTATTAAAAATAATAATTTACATTATTTAAGTACAGTAAGCACTAGATGAAAAGGTGTTATACTAATGCAAATCAAATGTACTATGTTGCAATATCTTCTAAGGTTTTCTGAACTAAACATTACCTTTATGTTACAGAATTATTATGGCTAGCAAAGCAGAAGATAAAATTTGTATTTTATATCCTGTAGCTGTCAAAGTTACAATCTCAACTATTAACATGACCCATCATCTCAACTATTAACTGAAGGTATTTTGCTAACAGCAAAGCAGATAATGTTTATATTATATTGCACCGTTTATCACAGTTGTGTTAAGTTCCAATAGCAGTTTATTTTGTTCTTAAGTTTTATTTCAAATGTTAAAAAATAAGTTATTTCATTTAACTTTACCCGTCACATATGGTTCAAGAGCTTTAGGAACCAAGCTCCTTGCATTTTTTAGATCTTCTGCTGAGCAACTTCCAGATTCCAGTCCAAATGCCATTCCCATGCGCTTCAATACTTCAATATCATCATGTATTTCAAATGCGTTATCAAAATTAAATAGATATTCAAACCTAAAAGGAATGAATAGATGTTGGTCAATATGTTATATACAATCAGTATTTTTCTTTTAAAGTACTTCTTCCATTAAAACGTAAACTTTGAAAATAAAGCATGCGTAGTGTTATACTGCTTAAATGTTTTTATTTTAGAAAAGTTTTGGTTTTTATGGTCTTTTACCACCTTTTAGCCCAATATAAACTTATACTGATCATACCTATACCTATAGCACAGTGCTTCAAAAGCAATTACAGTTTACAGAACAGTGTAGTTTTCTACTGAGAAACTGAATGATATATGTGAAAGTTGAAGAACGAGACAGAGGGGCTAATTCTCGTTGCACAAGACCAACCCTTAAGAACAAATGCATACAAGCCAGAACTGAGAAGACAGCAACAGATAGCAAGTGCCACCTCTGCAAAGAAGCTGAAGAAACAGTGGATCATTTGATTAGCTGTTGCAAAAATATGGCACAGACTGACTACAAGCAACGGCATACAAAGTAGCAAAAATGATGCTTGGAAAGATCTGTAAGAAATACCATTTGCCTGCAAATAGAACTGGTGGGACCATAAAATAGAGAAAGTAATAGATAATGAAGGAGCTAAACTGCTCTGGGACCTTAGAATTCAAACACACAAGAACTGTCACATAACACCTCAGATTTAACAAATGTTGATAAGAAAGACAAAAAAATCTGAATGGTGGACATGGTAGTTCCTGGAGACAGCAGAATAGAAGAGGAAGAACTGGAGAAGATAACAAAATACAAAGAGCTGCAAATAGAAACAAAATGATTGTGGCAAAAGCAAGCAAAGGTAATACCAATAGTAATACTGTATTTTCCCGAAAATAAGACCGGGTCTTACAAAAAAAAATTTTTTTGGGGGGGGGGGGGAACCAAAAGACCCATTAGGGCTTATTTTTGGGGGATACAGCAGCTTTCCATGGGTTTGGAACTCACTCAAAAGATCACCAAAGGTGAAATTAGAGTTCTCTTTAAAATTTTAACATTCTAGTGAGTATCACATTAAAACATTAAAGACTGAAGAGTACCATCCTTGCTGTGAGACAGTGCAGTAAAACATTTGACAGTGCAGTGTAACATTTGAATTGTCATAGAGATTTTTTTGGTTGTGTCAGTACCAAAAGGAAGGGCGCCTGTTGTTGTAGTTATTTTTGTTTAGTGAATTTACTCACCGCCTAGAGTTGTTTCGTTGCGAGAGGGGTAGCAAATAAATTTGGATGGATGGATGGACGGACAGAGAGGAACAATCGCACGCAATGGCTCTACATCAAGTTGGAGGGACATTTCGAGTGGATATACTATGGGACTATGTTCTAGACCATGTGCTATTCATATTTAAGTATAAAGACTGAGGAGGATCTTCACAAGATGGAACAGTGGACAGAAATCAGCAAGAGGAGTTTCAACAGGAACAGATGCAAAATGTTACATATGGTTAGGAAAAATTGAAGGTGTCAGTATAAGATAAGAGAACCACACTATGCAAAATACATGTGAAAAAGAGTTGAGTGTTTTGGTGAATCTCTACATGAACATGAGTCTAGTGTGAAGCTGCTGCAAAAAGTATATAAAAAAAAACAAATCTTAGGCTGCATCATCAAAACTAGTGTCAAAATAGATAAGGTATTATTTGTCTTTATTCAGCATTAGTCACATTAAACCTAGAATACTGCATCGAAATTCTGGGCACTGCATCTTATCAAAGCACTGACAAACTTAACCAATATTATAAGAGAACTAGGAAGTTAAAATGAAAGAGCAATTAGATAATGATGGCTGTCTTGAAGCAGCTAAACAACTGTTATTTAAAAGACAGGACCAAATTTTTCTAAAAGACAAACCATTCACAATGGATTTAAATTACAGGTAGTCCTCGAGTTACGAATGTAATGGAGCCTGCCCATTCCATTCATAACTCGAAAACTCATGGGAGTGAATCTCATACCTCGAATGAGATCACTCCCTGCTCATTAAGACGCACACGGCTTGTTAAGTGAACATGAGGTATCTCAGGGTGGGGAAGGCCATGGAGAGACTAGTGATGGAACAGGCCCCCAAGGCCTCCCCGACCAACTAAGATACCTCATGTTTCCCCCTCCCTTCCTGCCCCGCTGAACTCATCTTGAAAAGATCCGTCTCCTCTCTGCTGCAGTTGCCCGGATCTGAGGATGGGAGACACTTCCGCGCACCTCTGAGGCTGGATACGGGCATCTGAGGCCTTTTCCAGGCTGCTGCCACCCAGATCTGAGGCTGGGGGATGCTTCCGTGGCCATCCAGAGGTCTGATCCGGGCACCGGTCTTTTCTAGGCCGCTGGAAAAGGCCTCCAATGCCCATATCAGGCCTACGGAGGGCCGCGGGACCATCCCCAGCCTCAGATCTGGGTGGCAGCGGCCGGGAAAAGACTTCCGGTGCCTGGATCGGGCCTCCGGAAGGCCGCGGAAGCACCCCCCCGGCCTCAGATCCAGGCAGCAGCAGCCTGGAAAAGGCCTCTGGCGCCCAGATCCGGCCTCCAGAGGCATGCGGAAGCACCCCCCAGCTTTGGTTCCGTTCTCTGTTAGAGAACAGAGGCCCTAAAGTATCATGAGATCACGCAAGATCAGTAGCGTGAGATCTTGTTCCACTGATCTTGCATGATCCATTCTGTGCGAAGGTACCGAAGGCCTGGAGCAGCCAAGAAAGCAAAGGAACTAGTGCCTAGGGAGACCTAGAACGGGGGTAGGGAAGGAAGGAATAACCAGAGTGAATGTTGCAGAGCCACTGGGGTCGCTCGTAAGGGTGAATGACTGCCGTGGTGCGGCAACATTCATAATTTTGGGATTTGCTCGTAAGCACTAGGGGGCGCTTATCGTGTAACTTCGAATGTTCACTAAGGGAACGCTCACAACTCGGGGATTACCTGCATAAGGAAGATTTTAGCCGGATATCAGTGAAAAAATCTTAACAGAAAAAGCTGTCCAATAACAAAGGACCTGCCTTGGAAGGTGGCAGATGCTCCTTCCCTGGAAATGTTTCAGCACAGGTTAAATGGCCATCTGTTCCAAGTGCTATGGTAATGGAGTTGGGCACTGGCAGAGGATTGCACTAGATCAGTGATGGCAAACCTTTTAGAGACTGAGTGCCCAAAAACTGGCCCGCCCCCGGCTACACCCCCTGCCCTGCCCCCACCCTGCCTCCCCATTCCCCGCCCGCTCGCCCGCGGGGCCACTCACCGCCTCCAGGGCCTGCTGCAGATCGCCCAGGCAGCCCAGCAGCGCTAGGGCGGTCACACCCTCTGCCCGCGCCCTGCAGCATCAACTGTGCACGATGGGGTGTGAGGGCAGAGTCTTGTCTATGCTGCCTGGCTGCCATGTCCTTGGCTGCGCTCTGCTCCGTGTGGGCCATGCTCAGGACCGACTCTCCTTCAGGGGGGCTGCTGGAGAGGAGGGGATCGCGGGGGGAGGCGAGGCTGGGGCAACGGCACGTGTGCCCACAGAGAGGGCTCCAAGGGTCGCCTCTGGCACCCGTGCCATAGGTTCGCCACCACTGCACTAGATGATCTCCCATATCCCTTACATAAGCCTTGCGTTCTATGTTTCCACCTTAGACAGGGCAAAGAATAAAAGTATTTATAACTGCTGATAAAATCGGAAGCCACTTCTTTATTTTTTTAAATTTTCTATTTCTATTTCATTTTTCACTTTTCTACAACTTTTCTCTATTTCTAGCATCTTTAACTTAAAATTTGTACTATTTTTATTCTGTTAAAAAGTGTTATGAAAAATCCCCTTATATTATATATGTTTTAATGAATGCAGTAATTTCTCTTATTCTGGTTGAGGGGCAAGAAACAAAAAAGGCAGAATCAGCTTTTTTTTCCATACTGAAATGCCAGAACTATCTTAAGTTTAAAAAAAACAAACTCCTAGCATTACATCAATTTTATCTTTATGTAGCTTACTGAAAGACTAGATAGCAATTATCTTAATTGCTGGTGCAATTTACTACCATAATTCTGAAAGGGCAACAGTAGATAAAGATGGGAAAAAATCAGACTTATGAGAAATAGGTCACATAAGAGTTCTTTCCAATCCCTTCCCCCTCCAATAATACTGTGCACAAATACATCTTTTCTGCATGGCAGAATCTATCTTTATTCTTTCCCAATGCTGAAGAATATAATAAAGTTCTGCTAAGCTTAGCTGCTAGTCATGTTCAGTGATGCTTTGTTTTATATGGTGATTACAAGCCATGGCTTGGGAGTCAGATTGCAACTCGTGTGATATCTTACTGGATGCACCAATCTAAGATTATTATGGTGAGCAGGCAAAGCCAATATATTGTCTGTCAGTGGACACCTCCGCTGAAGCAAAAGAGGTTTGAAAATGATAAGAGTTCGGAACCCTGTAAGAAGCCAACTTAATAATATGACATTGACAAGTATATCTGTGCCAAATTGAAAAGAGCGCCTGCAGTAAGATTAAGAAAGAATATCCCTGATAATAGGAAAATGATAAAAATGTCATGAATACCATTGGTATCCACTGAAATAAATAAATATACATCAGTTAACTATTAAGGCAAATCAACATCCTTTAAAAGAAAAGGAAAAATTCTAGTTTAGAAAATCATATAAAAGTGTATCACCAATAACTAAGCATTCAACTCTTTAGAAGAATTGGATAAAGGTTCCCATCGTTTTCATTACTGTGAATTATTTAGAATAAAAGCCTGACTTAGCTCAGATGAGGAATTCTATATGCAGCCCTGGCTTACTGCTTACTAACTACTTCATTTAGCAACCCAAGTTATGATGGTGTTAAAAAAAAAAGCTTTGCAATCAATCCACAAGTTTGTGACTGTCACAGCAACCCATGATCATGTGATTACTATTTGTATGTTTTCCAACCTGCTGGCTACAAAAGTTATTCTTATGGCTTGGATACATTATCTTCTTTTTGTACTGCTTAATAATGGTGAACAAGTCTTAACATTTCTGTGCAACATTCTTTTGTGTATATGAAGAATATTTTGTTCCCCCTCAGTCCTCTCAAGCTGAACATTCCACGTTCTTTCAGCCTTTCTTTTTGGACTCAGTTTCTGTTTTCTATGCTGTTTTCTGAACCTGTTACAACTGGAAATGGCCTGCAGGTAGGTTCAGGATGGAAAACATGACATGTACAGTTCCTTGCTGACTTCAAAAACAATGAGCAATACACATACAACAATGTATAGAAGCATGGTAAGATTGTAGAATACCGTACTAAGATGTATGGTATACATGTACATTTTCTTTAGCACATGATCCAATGCATTACCTGCCTTTTTACTAAACTATTTATTGCCCTGAAATTCTTTAACTTGGGTCTTAGACATTGCAAAAGGTCTGTACAATGTAGTCATACATACTGCTGAAGGGCAATAATTTCTCCTGAATCTTGCCTTGTATTAATCTGCTATTTAGTAATCCAAAGTGTTAAATACTGAAGATTTTGGTAATGCTATGAATATCGTGTTCACCCAAAGAAAATGTTATTTCATTAGGTAAGTTTGGTAAACTACTCTGAGACAACACACTACAGAAAAAAAACAAAACCTTCTGACCTATTCATCAAGCTTTTTCTCAATATTTCCTATTAATACTATGCTTTACAGGAGTAAAATTGGTTCAGGAAAGCATCTGAAAATTATTCAGATGGGGTAGAAACTGAACATGAATTCTTATCTAGCTGAGAATGACTATCCAACTGCAAGACCAGCATCATTAGATAGTATCTTTCAATATGTTAATGACAGAGGATCTGCTGTGGATTGACATTTGCTCACTGTAAGTTGTGGCTTCTAGGTGCAATAATAATCACAAACCTTGCTGCTGAGAGAACAGCAGTCCCATGGGTCAGGAAATGGCTGACCAGCCTCAGGACAATGTTGAGGCATAAGAGGATTTTTGGAGACAAGGGTCATGACTGAACCCAGAAAGTCTATTTCCTGCTAGATCCAATATATTCAAAGAGTAAAGCTCATTATGACAATGGGAAAAACAAAACACTGTATTGTTCAAAAGTTGTACCTGAAAATTAGAAACAGAATGGACACTAGACAAGATCTGCTACGAGTTACAGAAAAATAGATAGACAGGTTCAAAACTGAGAATGACAGTTGCTTGGCAATTGGTTCTGAATTTGTTTTCCAGAGACTGAATCTGTAATCTGGTCACTTCCAAATAGTAGTCTTTTAATAAAAGTAGCATAGGAAATGGAAGGAGACAAAGTAAAGGAAGAATGGAAATGGTGATGACATCAATATTAATGGTTCTACTATCAGTAAAACAAAGCTTAAAAGAGTTTAATCTTTAATAAAGCCTAAAGAGTTTAATAATGAAAAAGCAGTCAGTTTATACCTTTTTTTCTTTTATGGTGCTGATATTGATAGTTGTTCTGGTGCCAGTGCTCCAGGATCAGAAACAGTTTGTGTTTACAAGGTCAACAAATCAAATAATGCCTTCAATTGCATAGGCAATGCAGCTTTACATTAAACTCTAAGCTGCAAATGTGCAAAGCTACAAATATGCAGCGACTGGAACATCTATAAAGCACACCTGAAGCATATCAAACAGGTCACTAATGTTGTTTGCTAGGGAGTGGAGGCAGTGAAGGCATGTTTTTATTACATGCCCTTGGCTCAAGCAGATCAGGTTTCCGAGAAGTTTCATTATACTATGGTTAGAATATAGGTTGGAAACATCAAACAGAGAACAACCAAAGATCCATTGTTAGAACTGACAAAAGAGAAACTGAGAATTGGGTGGGATTATTATCATATTATGGTTCAAGGTGACTCTGAGTGGCTCTTTTCATCTGTAGCAGGTCTCAGGAAACATATGTAGCTTAGCCAAAAATCCAAAACTCCATACAGGTTAACAACTGCCCTATTTAGTGACTGTTCAAAATTACAGCACTGCTGAAAAACTAACTTTACAACCAGTCCTTGCTTTTACAACCATTGCACTGTCCATATGATCAACATTCAGGTATTTTGCAACCAGCAGGTGTTTATTGTTGTTGCACAATCCAGCCAACCTATGATTTCTATTGGCATGCTTCATCTAGCCCAATCACAGAGTCAATGGAGAAACTGGCAATCAAATCCCAAGTCATGGTCATGTGATGCCTTGCTGAACAACTTGCAGTGATTTAACAACTAAATGAAAAGTGACCTCAAAGTCAGTCATGGTCACGTTTTGCTTAGCAACACAGATGCTGGCCTCAACTGTGGTCACTAAGTGAAGCTATGGAGAATAAATGATGCCCTGTAATAGCCCTTCAAAGTATTGGAAGACTGCTTTCATGTCTTTCCAAGTCTTCTCTTTGTTAAGCTAAAAATACCTAGTTCCCTTAGCCATTCATCATATAATTTAGCCTCCAAACTCATTTGTTTCTTTGTTGCACTTCTCTACACTCTTTCTAGAGCCTCAGCATCTTTTTTGTCTCATGGTGACTACAACTGAACACAGTATTCCAAATGTGGCCCACTAGAGTGATACTATCACTTCTTGTAACCTTGATTCTATCTCTCTGTTGATGTAGCCTAGGATAGTATTCCTTTTTGGCAACTGTAGCACACTGCTGACTCATACTTATGTGGTAGTCCACTAGGACAGCTAGATCCCTCTCAAAGTTACTACTGTTGAGCCAAATACCATCTATTCTATACTTGTGCATTTGGCTTTTCCTGCCTAAGTGCTCTTACTAGTCTTGTGCTTGACAACTTTCACACAACTTTGTCCTGATTTCTAGTTCATCCAACTACATTATAGTACATTACAGTAGCAGGTCCCATGTCAATCATAAAGACTAAGAATGAAAGTGGTTCCTCAGGCAAGAAATAATTCTAGTACAGTTAGAAGGCAGACATGGTCCCGCCAATGAAGAAACTTAGTATTCAAATATTTTATTTTCAATATTAAGTTCAACTATTCACCATGTAAACACAAGCTACCTCCCATCAACACAGCTAAATTTAAAAACCTGAAGTCTAATGGGAACAAATTAACAGTAAAGTCTTTACTAATGACTTCTTGTGTCCAGATACCAGCCCCCATATATAAATTTAAAAATGCATACAGAGGTTATGATTGGCATGGAAAATCTGTCCATTTATTATCCTGCAACTAACAATAATATAAGCATTTATAACCTTCAATCGCTCTATTCAACAATCTACATACTATATTTACAAAACCAAAAGAAATCATTTTTCTGGGTAGTAGTAACTTACTTGTCATTAGAAATACTGCAATCAATTACAGTTTTCTTGCTGGTGTTCACTATGATAAATGGCAAGTGAATGACAGAATTAGAAGTTGGTGGTCTATTTGCTTGCTGCTCTGCATGACGATTTCGCTGAACAAGATTTTTGAAGGCAATTTGCTGTTAAAGGATTTAAGCACACAAAGTTTGCTTTTTTAAGATTTGGGAAACAATTTAAATTATTTATCTCAATAGCTTTAGCAGGTGACAGGACCTAATTGACTTGGTGATCTCAGAAGTTAGGGAGGTCTGGTCCTGGACAGTATTAGATGGGAGACCATCTGAACATTTCAGACTTGTTGCCTAGACAGGGGAGTTGAAAAAAGGAATCCTGAAAGACACCAATGGCAAACCATTTCTGCAATAATGCCAAGAAAATTGCTCAAATTTAAGTTATCCCAGAGCTGAACTCAACTCAAGGGCATTTTTATTTTTATTATAGTCACTTGTATGCTACTCATTCATCAGATTCTGTTTTTTTAAATCTAAAGCATGTAAATTTGAGAACTGTTAAAATAATGATAGATTGACATTAATTAAATTAAAACAGAATTAAAGAAGAAGAAAAAACCTGAATTCAAATGCCTATTTTCAAGGTTGCACCTAACATTGGATTAGCAGGAAGAAAATGTATGCTACTGCTCTATGATGATACCTGAAGAATTAATTCTTGTAGTTGTGACTGTTTTTGCTTTATTCTTTCAAGTCTTCTCTGCCTCTCCACCTTAACAAAAAGAAAAAAAACTGTAATAACATGTTGAAAGAATCAAATATGTATACTCCTAGTATACTCCTAGATGTATATTCATACTAGGAGCTATTTTAAAGGTTTTACTAGGAGCAATTTTAAAGGTTTTACTCACCAATGAGCAACTAAAGCAGCATGAAAACAGTTTTGTATATGTAAGAAAAGCTACAATTGTTCTAAAAATAGAATCAGAATACCAAACAACTCCAAAAGCTCTTTTTTCCCCAAAAGCAGTTTCAAACTAGCTGTGCAAAAAAAAAAAAAATTCAAATATTTTAATTATGCTGAAACAGTTTTGTAAAATGTTACCTATTTTACCTAATGTTACCTAAGAGTCAGCAATTTTCTTGGCATGGAACAGTTATTTCAAAAAATAAAGCAAAGACAGGTAGTCTTCACTTAATGACTCTAATTGGGACCAGAATTTCCATTGCTAAGCAATGTGATCATTAGATGAAACATCACGTAACTGCACTTCTTAGAGACAAAAGTTCTAGCTGTTAGGACAGGAACATGCCATCGCGGTTCTCCTGCCCTGCTGCGCTCATCTCCATTTCAACTCCCACCACCTGCCTAACCATCCATCTCTGCACTCTGTGGCCTACTAGTTCATGCCCCACTGAGTTCACCATCTTCTTTGTCCTATTGCTGATGAGGCACGACTGGCTGGGACAGCTGCTGGCCCTTTGCGAGGTGTTTGCATGGCCTTGTGAAGGGCCTTGCAAAACTGCCTGGACCAGGTATGCTTCATCAGCAGTGGGAGGGAGAAGACAGAAAAGGTCAACCAGTGGAGGTGGGGGTAGGCAGCAGAGTGCAGAGCAGGCAAAAGGGCAGATGCAGGGGAGACCGATGGGTGGTGGGAGTCGAAGCGCATACTGTCATCATAAATGTGGGCAGTCGTGTGAATTTTGATCATGTGACTCACTCAAATTTTGATGATGTTACTATGAGGTGCTGCAATGGCAGTAGTTTTGGCCAATGGCTGTAGTTACTAAATGTTCACTGAATCACTAAATGGTCACCGAATCATTAAGCAAGGGTTACTTGTATCCCAAATTCTGAAACATTTGCACATATAGCACTATATTACTATCAATGAAATCCAAACAGTATTTAAAATTCATTACATTATATATAATTGAATCAGGCAAAATACCTATTATACAATCATATTGAATGAGAAAATTCATTAAGAAAATATTACAAATGGCATATTTTCAACAAATTTTACCTCTAAATTCTGGCATTCCTGAGCTGAATTAGTAGGTAGGCCAATCCATTTGATTTCTTTCTTCTCCTTGGAAATAATGTTCATGGCCATAAGAACATTTAAGGCATCATAGACTCGTCGCCTTATATTTTTCTGATCATAAGCCTGCTGTAAACATGATAAATTAAAAGTATCAGAATACTTGCAGTTATACTACTTAGTAACATAAACTAGCAAATTAGATAAACATTGTTATCATCAGTTAGTCCAAATGATGATACCCAAGAGAGAAATAAATGGACATCATTAAGTAAAAAGGGAGTTTTTATGGGAATATATAATTCATTAAAAATGAATTTAGAATACAAATATATTTACCGATTCATTTGGTGAGATGTGAGCATCTGCAGTACTGAATTCTGCAACTAACTCATCTGCTACCTCATTATATGAGGTAGTTCCTTTCCTCTGAACCTTCTCACAAACCTTCATAGAGAAGTGTCGTAAACCCTTGCCATTCTTCTCTCCCTTTTTGTTTCGTTTCCTACAAAAATACAATTAGCTTTAAGTACACAGACCTCCCTAATCCATTTATGTACACAAGAGATTTATATATTTTACTTTTAAAACAGATGTCCTGAACTACTCGCTTCATTTAATTTCAGTGTACGTGACTAGTTTATTTACACAACCATGACCAAACATATCTAAACAATAAAAGAAAATGAATTTATTTTATGACTCAAAACATAACATACGCTTTCACAGAAAAAAAAAACCTATATTCTGAACTAAAGAAGTATGTGGTATATCAACATCCTGTACCAAAATATACTAGGGAAAAGAGTAATTGCTGCTTGAGAACTTATTATTTAGCAAATGCCAGATTGATTAAAAAATTGATGTCAGACTTAAACTGCATATTTTTGAGGCATATATTTTCATATTTCTACAAAACAGTAATTCTAGTTCTAATCTAATTTAACAGAACGTTACTTACCCAGCAGACCAAGGTGAAGAATCTGCAGTCTGATTCTGTGATACAAAGTGTGTATTGGGAGTATGTGGACTTCCTACTAAAATAGTATTTGGGGCTGATGGTCTCTGTGGTGTACCAATAACCTACAATTAACAGAAAACCATTAGAAAAAAATAATTATTCATTATTGTGATGTTATTAGCTTCCGTAAAAAAGTAACAATTGCAACTTTTTTGTACTGGCCAAATTAAATACGTCTACCTATAGGAACACAATCTTAAAATATGCTTATTGTTCCTCACTTTCAATATATTTATCAATATTGTAACTAGTTATTACATGATTAAGAGTAATAATAAAAATGTCCACAAAGATATTGTCCCCAAGTTTATAAGCTTGGGTCTCTCCTCTGCAATAGAAAATGTTACTTTAAGTATACCTGTATTACCTTAGTACAGGTTTTCAATTAGGGATTCTGAGACACCTGAGATACTAGAACAGTGGTGGCGAATCTATGGCACGAGTGCCAGAGGCGGCACTCAGAGCCCTCTCTGTGGGCACGCGCGCCATCGCCCCAGTCCTTGGCCTTCAGCTGGGTTTTAGGCCTCCACCGCCGTGTGCAAAAAAAAAAAAAAAAAAAAAAAAAAGGTTCAATCAGTCAATTTCAACTTCTCGCGGGAAAAAAAAATCTTACAAAGTTGGAATTGATTGATTGAACTTTTTAGTCCCACACCGTCTGCCGTTACCACCGCAGCCACGCCCAGCCAATGGGTCACACCCACCCGGCACCCGATGATGCATAAGTGGGTTTTGGGTTGCAATTTGGGCACTCAGATTCTAAAAGGTTCACCATCACTGTACTAGAACAACTTGTTAAATCCTTTAACACTAAAAAACCTATAATTTTAATATTTATTTTCAATAAATCAGTTTGATATGCAGATGTTGAGAACTGAATGAAATAAAGAATTAGAGATTTCTATATTGCCTAGACAATGGGAGTGTCTTAACTTCCATACCTAAAATATCAATAGATCTCAAATTATGACATACAACAAAATATTTAAAATGTATTGGGCTCCATTATATTTTATATAGGGAAGGACTGTCAAAATGGCATTTTGTTAGAGATGCAATAAGGACAATGTTTCTTTAAAACATATTATCATGGCTAAAAGTCTGACATTGCAGCATTGGAAAGATAAGTATACTGTAGGTCTCCATTTACTTAATGGATTGAAGATCTGATTACACTTACTACCTATGAGGAGGTTGCCTATAGCCATAGACTTGTATGGATAAGTATAATGAAATATGGGATTCATTTGTACAAAAAAAGCATGATACTTCTATAGGTGTTTTAGAAATAATATATACTTGCGTAATGTTTGCACTAGTTACATATAGAATTCTAACTGTATACTATAGCAACCAATTATATTTTGTTGCATTTTTTCACTTTGTTAAGCCATTAAGTATTTTTACAGTGTGTAATTTTGTGTTTTGTTCCTTTTTGTTATTATTTTAAAGCAATAAAAATACATTTAATTTTTTTTAAAAAAAATTCAATGAGAAAGAAGTGATTTATTTCCTACTTTCATATCCAATCCCTGTTAGGAAAAGAGTAGCCAGGTTTTTATTAGCAATTACTGCTATAAAAAAGCTCAAGATGTGTGACTCCTAGAATGAAGTTGACAGGAATGAAGTTCTTTTATCTTTTTATCTTAATTTTATCTCTTTTGTTTTGTCTTATCTTGTTCTGTTTTGTTTTAGCAAATGTATAGGGTGATTTTATTCCTTTTATTATATTGAGCCTGTTTTTATGTGCTGTCTTTTTAACACTATAGTTATGCTGGTCACTGATGGTTAATAAATACAATTTCAGATATTACTTTAAATAATTAGTCATGTATCTGTAACATACAATGAAAAAACTAGGATTGTTACTATAATCCTAGTATAAACCGGATAATGGATTTTATTGTACCAACTTGTTAGTCTACAGTAAGTTCAGGCACAAATAAAATAAACCAGAACTAACTGGCAGAGCATTCATTTTGCCTTGATAATGGAAATGCTTTTTCTATAACTTTGGAATAAATATCCTTACGTCCCACATGCCTAATACTTTTCCCATAAGCAGGTGTGTATGTATTCATGTGTATGTGTTAAAAATGATCTTACAATTTGATTAGTAGACTTTTCTGATAGGCCTTACCACTTGTTGTGCAATGTTGACATTCGATGGTCCAAACGTTTTCGGCAAAAGCTGTTTTCCAAGTGTTGAGGGATGAACAGCTACTAATGAAACAACACCTAAATGTCCATGCAAAAAAATTAAAAATTGACAATGCATGTAACTTCCTACCTTAACACTGAATACATGTACAATACAGATATAATTGTCTCTAATGTTGACCCAGTTTCAGATCTTGTTCCAATATATACTTTCATATATACTTTCAAGTTCAACAGTTTAATATTTTTGAGCCTTGCAGAGATTTATTTATTGTTTAAAAACCTAAGATAAGATATGGAATTCAATGTTATGTGAATGGATAATTATATGCCTAACAAGATTTCCCTTTCTTGCCTTGTCCCTGCAACCGTTTTAAGTTTTTCAATTATTTTGGAAGTTGGCAAACTCTTTATAGTAGATTCTGAAGACCTAGGAAAAGGGATCATCAGCCGTTCCAATTTTGAAAGCTTCTGCCCAAGAAATATGAAATTAAAGTTCATCTCAATTATTTAAGCTGATAAAACTATTACTTCACTCTTTGAAATCAGAAAAGTTAACACTTAAACAATCTCTAAATGACCAACACAAATATCCAACTTTGTTTCAAACTTAATACTAAGATTAAATGAGAATGGATGAGAATCTCTATATTTACAATTTAGCAAATTTTCTGTTTTGATAAGACTTCAGTGTCAAAACTTTCCAGTCCTACTAAGAAAGTTGCAGTTTTACTGTATTTTCCAATTTGACCCAGAAGTCAGAATTTTGAGCGTCCAATGTATATGCAAAATACTGCCACCTTGTGGTCAAAAATAATGTATCTGATTAAATTCTTAAAAAAATATATCAATTCACTTAGCAAGATATAAAACAGTTCCAATTTGAGCACTGAGGGATAGAGAAAGGAGAAGAGAGTAATTTTTAGGCACAATTTGCTTGTCTGGTGTTATTTGTTCACTGCCTAACACAAGGTGCGCATCTCAAATTAACCTGAATTATAATCTGTCACATTCAAAGATAAAGAATATCACAATCTACATCAAATAATATGAGAACAACATTATATTCTCTATGTAATCTACCACTTATTAATCACTAGGAAGTGACATGCTAACATATTAAATTTGCATAATTAGCAGTAATTCTCATTTAGTTAATTTAACATTTGTGAGTCCATTGTTTAATAACATTTTAAATAAAACATTTGTAAACAGTGATTAAAAACATGTGGGACAAAATAACCTTTACTTAATATCCACACCTTTAAGCAAAATAAATTCTTGTAACATATATTTTTTCCTATTAGCACTTACTCAAAATTCAGTTATAAAAGTACATGTCACCGTCAATATAAATTTTAACAAATACCAACTCCAATGCAAAGTGACATGTACATATTCAATTCAGGGAATCAGGGTACCTTTCATGGAAATGCTGAATTTCAGTGGAAAACAATGCAAAATTATTATTTTTTATTTCAAACAGTGCATGCCTCCCTTGTTCATGAAAATCCCCACCAAATTATTTGAATTAAAATTAAAATCTTATACATTTCTTTGATTTGTCCTTCACTTTTAACTTTCAAATTCTAGATGAACTCAAAGCATTTCTTTCCCCCTTCCTAAACCCCACCACTTCAAAATAATTATTCATTAGATTATTGGGAAGTAGTAGAGCAAGAATGGAGAGTGAATATAGCCCTTGAATTTATCAGAAATCCTCAGACCTATACAATGTCATTTCTTAAACACAAATGATAAAAAAACATTACCTTTTCCTGGACTAAGATTTTGATCTATAAAAACCTTTAACTCTCCATTAGCTTCAATGAGACCAGCCTATGACAGAAAAAAAAACGCCATGAAAAATAATGTATAAACAAATTATATTCTGCTATCAACATCTATAGTAGAAAAAACCATTTATGTTATGACATTTGAATAAATCTTCACTCTTTTGGCTTTAACACATCTTTTTAAAGACAGAAATATCAAGCAACACAATTTCTTCTACAGTAACTTAAAATATTGTCCATTTACACAAGCCATAAAAATAGATATGAAAAACTGTGTTACGTACATTATCTGAACCATTTTGGAAGGAATAAGAAATATGATGTTAATTAGTTCAATAAAATATCTTTCAGCTATAGAATCAATATCCTAGCTTAACCTATATTGAAGAAACTAGGAAAGGTAATTGCAGAACTGTTCTTATAATCTTTGATAAATGGAAAACGAGTAAGCATTCCCAGAAGATGGGAGGAGAGTAAATGTTATATATTCCTATATTCAAAAAAAGGCAGGACTCTGAAAAATGCAAAATGGTCAGTTTGGTATCTGCACCAGGGCAAACATCTAACATCATGTTTAGGAATACTTGGCTAGGCTTGCTACAAATATGCAAAATATTGGGCAGATCAGTAGTTCTTACGGAACTAGTTAAAAAAAAATCTTGCAATCCCCAATGAACAAAGCTCTGATGATACAAAATAGTTGTGCTTGAATGCATTTGGGGCTCGGGCAGAGGCCAGAGCTTAATCTCTCATTGAACTCCATCAAGGATTGTGCAGAACAGTTTAAAAAATTCTGGGCTAGTTGGTACTTCTTTTGATAAACTCACAGTTGACTTTAATGAGTATTTGTTAATGGCTCCACTTCAGCTTGTAGAGATGGACTGTATAGTGCAGGGGTAGTCAACCTTGGCTCTTTTATGACTCGTGGACTTCAATTCCCAGAATTCCTGAGCCAGCTTAGCTGGCTCAGGAATTCTGGGAGTTGAAGTCCACGAGTCATAAAAGAGCCAAGGTTGACTACCCCTGGTATAGTGCATCAAGGTCCTGTTCTGAGCTTGAAGTCTGCAAGTGTCATAATGGTAGGGCGGGTGACAGCTAATATTTAAGATTCAAAATATTTAGACAGGTCTGAGCCATGTTCTGAAATTTGTATTATGAAGTTAAGAGAAAGAAATGTATATTTCTTGTACCTGGGAAGGAAAATTAAAAGGCACAAGTTTAGCATGGGGAAGATCTGGCTTGGCAGTAGTACATGGAAAAGGTTTTGAACCAGCAGTATGACACAGCTGCTAAAAAGACTAAAATGCTATTTTGGGATGTGTTAGCAGGAACATAGAATGTAGGCCATAGGAAATTTATTTAAGTTTTCATAAAAAAACAAGCAAACAAGCAAGAGAAAAAAATTAATTGGTCGAAAAATATATCTGTAACTGGACAAAGGAATGAACAAGATTATGCAATTAGTGCTCAGTATATATTTGATTAGAAATTAACCATAATAAAATCAAGTTACATTTAAATATATTATACTGTTTTAAGAAAGTTTAAATCTAAAGTTTAAATGCTAAAATTTTCATTATTTGTTGCTTATGAATACAAAAGTGAGAAAAGACTAAGAACACAATAAATAAAATTAGTTTTCTAACTTCCTCTGTACTCTAATTAATGTGCAATATTTACAGAGATTTAATTTTTAATTTTTTGTGCATATCTCTTAATTTCAATTTTAGTCAATTCTTTTTCCCATTAAAACCATACTATGAATAATGGTATTTCCCTTGCTGCATTGTATATAATATGCAAGGATGCCATTCTTGCTTAAATTTGTTTATACTTCTAATCTGAATATATGTTGTTAATTTTGCCATGTTTGTTATGTTTAAGTTTTCAGTCTGATTTTTGGATAACATATCTCTTTTATAATGTTGTCCCAAATCTATCCTTTCCATCATAAATATGTAAGTTGTGATACGTTTTATTAATATGTTTTGGAATTATGCTCAGTAAAAGTTTTACCTCAAATTTGATTTCTAAAATTCTTTGAATAATTCTATGAATTTCTTTCCAATATTTGTTAAGTATTTTTGTTCTACCACATATGATAAAAAGTTCCTCCTATCTCATGACATTTCCAACATTTGCTAGTAAGAAAATCATTGCACGCTCCACTCTGCCTTGGCCTGAGTGCATTTGGAGCCTTTATCCAAATAATACCAATTCAAAAAGCATAATGACAAATTGGAACAGCTTTAGAGTTTAAGATAATTAGAGTTGGAAACTAAGTCCTATGACAAAACAGTTAAAGAGTCTAGGGCAGTGGTGGCGAACCTATGGCACGCGTGCCAGAGGCAGCACTCGGAGCCAACTCTGTGGGCACGCTTAACGTCGTCCCAGCCCCGCCTCCTCCCATGGCCCCCTCCTCCCCAGCAGTCCCCCCGGAGGAGAGTTGCCCCCGGGCGCGGCCCATGTGAAGCAGCGCAGCCAAGTACATGGTAGCCGGGCAGCGGGGACAAGACTCCGCCCTTGCGCCCCATTGCACGCAGATGATGCTGCAGGGCGTGGGTAGAGGGCGTGGCCACCATGGCGCTGCTGGGCTGCCTGGGTGATCTGTGGCGGGCCATGGAGGTGGTGGGTGGCCCAGCAGGCAGGGCGGAGTGGGGATGGGGGGCGGTTTTTGGGAACTCGGTCTCTAAAAGGTTCGCCATCACTGGTCTAGGGTATGTTTAAATTCAGTAACAGTCTTAAAATACTAGGATTGTTCTATCAAAGAGGAAAAGGATGAGTCCTAATGGATCCTGCCATAAGCAGAGGGATGGACTAGATGATCCCTAAAGTGCCTTCCAACTATGATTCACCAGCCTAACAACTGCTGTGCCCATGAAATGAACAGATGTTGGCACATTTCTCCTCAAATAAAAAAAAAATGCAATGAAATTTCAGAGAATACTTTTTAAAAGCAAAGCATTAAAGAACCTACTTTTCCTCCAAAATATGTGAAATAGATATGCAGCACTCACTACAAAAAGCCATATTGAATATTGAAATAAACTGCTATTAAGTCAACTTCAACAAATCTCACTGCAGATACTGTTGAAATGCCATCATATGTCAGTTCATATATCCCAATATTAAAATTAAAAGGTAAGGAAAAATTATGGGCCTTGCTAAAACATGTTTCATTTCCTAATTTGTTTAAATCAATATTCCTAATTTAAAGTCTGGTGTACTGTATTATTGCAAAGGTTTAGAATTGTTGTAGCAGAGTTTTTGATTCTCTAGAATAACTTTCCAAGAATACATAAAGCTGTGGCATTGAGGTTGCATAAGACATGGCTTCTCTTCTCATAAAAGAATGTTTAAATCAAATACATTTCCCACCAAGTAGTCCAGAAAGATACCAAGATTATTACTACTACATGCTATGTTATCTGTGACAATGTAAACAACATCCCTAGATGACCTATCCAAACAATTTCAGGTAGAATGATGGTAACTAGCATGTAGAACTAAATAAAACCATAAAATAATTAAAGTGCAGGTGGAAAAAGTTATTAGGCAGTTCCCATCAAAACCAAAAGAAAATCTAGTTTTAATTAAACAAATTTTCAAAAATGATCAAGCTGTTTCACTCCTAAACCTTATGTAAACCAAAACACATTCATTTAAAATAGGATTCATTGGGATCTTTATTCTGTTAACCAAGTACACAAAATAAGTTTCATGTTTTAGGACTTAAAACCTAAGCAGTCTCAAGAAAGCTGGACCTGAATTTCTTGCCTCATCTTGAAATCTGAAGCTACAATGCTTCAAAAGTTCCACTCTGCTCCAAAAAGTAGCAATGAAAGCAGGTCAACATTTTTCTATATTTTGCATTATAAAGCACAATTTAAACTTTCTCAGTCAAGAAAACTAATCTATTTAAGACCAAGTAAAATTTCCCATTAACAGGAGAAAAGTGTTTTTTCCACATTTCTCACATAACAACGAAGTTCGCTGTAAGTACCCACTTACAATAAAAGAACTAAAGATTAGAAATTCTTTATTATAAACACAATCACTGCAAAAAAGTACACCAGATAATAAATAAGGAACTTTATTCTGACTTGGAGAAAATAAATATGTAATACCTTTTGAGTGAAATTTGAGATATGCTCTATCCATCTGGGCCATTTCACAATTAAAACTACAAAGATAGGATAGAATCACAGGGACTATATAAATAATTGCATTAAAGTATTTCTTTAAGAAAGATAAGAATTAAAAGCAAAGAAACTCAAGGTTTATAAATATAAACATGAAAGCAGTTTAGTCCACAGTCAATCACTGCCTTTCTAGAAAAAGTTAAGCAAGGTCAGACAAATTAAATACTAGGATGGGAATCCATCAGGAAGTTTTAGACTGAAATATGAGGTTGGAAAAACATTTAAGATGATGATGATAAGCTACTGTTGTATTTTATATGCACATACAGTATCACTTTTTTAAATTGTATAAAATGATTGTGAAATATAATTTAATACAATAACATATTCATGAATTCTCTAGTGTGTTTTACTTGGGAATCAAACAGCTTTGCTGAATAATCCAACAAATTTTAAAATATTCTCCATTATGCACATGTGATAAAAAGTCTACTTTTTTGCGGTTACTGGATTGGATTTGCTACCACACTTCAACTCACAACGCAAAGCCCAATATAATCCTGAGACATCTTTCACCTTAACTAGAAACAAATTGCAGTTTATGTTTATATCAGAACTTATCAGAGATGGCTTAATCAAGTCATTCATATGACTCTGGAACATCATACCTGAAGATATGATTTTGATTTGGAATCTTTAAATTCTTTGATGTTAACTACTTATGTACAAAATAATTCTTATTAATTAAAATTAATTCTTAATTCTTATTAGCCTCGAAATCTTTCCTTTTCATGATTTCTTTGAGTAGATTATGCAAGCAGTCCATAGTCCACATATTGATAAGGATTAAACTTGATTTTAGGTTCATTGCTATTTTATTAAAATGAATAGTTCAGAATACTTGAAAAGTAACAAATGTAATCTCCATTGCTGATTTAATCAAAATAAATTTGTTCAGCGAATCAAGTCAAAATGAAGTTCCAAAGCACTCCCAACAACTCATCTTTACAAAATACACAAAGCAAAAATGATTTAAAGAGTTTAAACTTCCTAAATTACTTTCAGTACATACAATGTAGATGTATGAAAGAAGCAGACAACATGCTATGGAAATCAATGCTTTCCCAGAAGACACAGAATCCTTTCTTACAAGGTCATATGCTAGACAGTCACTTAAATGCAAAGGGAAATGTTAGCATCAATCATTTAATATGTAACAGATATTCCTTTTCAATTTTATAGTTCTTTCTAAAGACAGCTTTGGTTCCTTTCCTGGAAAAAATACATCATCATCATCATTTAATGCTATTAAATTAGGTCTGTCGATTTTAAAATCAAAGTTTATGTGAGGGATGCATTTTGTTTAGCAGAGTGATATATTTTGAAACTGATTATCAGGTCTGTAAATTAAAAAGAAATAGTTTTTTTAAGAGTATGTAATGTCTAAAGGTTTTTAATAAGGTAAACACTATTGAAAAAAATAAGCAAGAGTATTTTATTATGATGCGTAAAACATTCAAAAGTTTCAAGTGTTCCCAACTCAGAACATAGGGCTGCTAAATTCGGTCTCAAATTAAAGACAAAACGAGGCAGATCATTCCACGTGGTTTTAGGTGACCCCATAGTATTGACTTAAAAAAAAAATTCTCCAAACCAAGCTGAGTTGGAGAATAATCCTAATAACCACTAACTTTAAGTTTAAGGAGTAGGTAAATAGATCCTCAATTAAGGACATGTTTATTAAGAACAGTCTGGATAAGAAAATATTGTTATCTGCCTGTTTTAAAAAAACTGTTTATTACTGGAAAGTTAGAGCTCACGAGTTGTCAGTTGGGCTTTATTTTCAGACAAATGCAAAATATGCACTCTACATATACATTATAGGTAGCACTGTTATATTGTTGAGCTTTTAGGTTGCCATATGCAAAAGAAGCCCATCCTGCAAGAATGCGGATAAAGTAATAGCCAGAAAAAGTTGTTACTTTCTGCTACTAAGCATTGCTGATATTATGAAGTTAACATGTTTTGAGTTTGAAAGTGTTTACTGAAATATTCCAACTATTCCAGAAGTGTTCCAAATTTGAAACAGCACTGGAATATGTTTGTTAATGCCAGAAGAATTGTTTCAAACACTGATCTGGACATTTTGAACTTGAAAATGAATCACAAGGTCATTGGACAGTACAGGTTAAACACATTTAATTAAAAGAAAAGCAATATGATTTTTGATATTGAATGATTTAGGTCATATATTCAAGGTCATATATAGAAAGGTTTTGAGGGTCCCAGGACACACATGATCTCAGGCTTATTCAAAGCTCATATTCCTACTTCAGATCCTGCAACAACATTCTATTTATGATTTTAGCAAGCAAACGATATGAACATTTATTTCTCATCCAATAGAGAAACACATCTTATTTATGTAGCAGCCAAATATGCATGCTTACATCAAATCCTTAGCATGTTCAAACATAGTTGCATGCTTTGTTTAAAGGTAATTAAAGTCTTCTATAAGTCAGACTTAATTTATGAACTTAATGGATACATGTTCATCTGGCAACAACAAGAAAATGGTACATATCATTGCCTTCATCTGAATTTTAATGGAATATATATACCTATGTGTTATATATACCAATTCAGTTAATATTTAGGATATGCAACAGATTGCAAGTCAAACTATTAGGGTAACTGATACCTATGAAAGCTTGTTTAGGAATACAGTTTAAAATAATAATGACCAGGTTAAAATGGTTTGATTTTAATATGTTTAAATGGTTTGAGCTAAATATAAAGTTGTCTACTCCTGAAAATGATATAGTCTACTTCTTGAGTTTCATAAGTAAATCATAAAAACAAACAAAAAAACAACTGACCAATCAATACCTTGGTAGATCAGAAACAGTGATTTTTGGAGGGGGTGGAGGCTTGATGGATCACAAGATTTAGAAATATAATGTATCAAATGGTTACTCAACCAATTAAATTTCTGCTTATATAGGAACATATGTGTGGATTAAATTGAACTAATCATTTCTAGCTCTGAAGAAAATTATAATTAAGAAACAGTGATTTAAACTTCAAGCAAAATTTCTCTGATGATTTGAATAATCAAAAATGTAATTAAAGCTGATACTCTTTAAAACCTGTATTTACACATTCAGGTACAATAAATAAGGTTAAATTAGTAGAAATTTAAAAATATACCTATAGATCACTAGATAATGATTACAAAATATTATACCTATGATACAAATAAGCATGAAACAAAATCAGCATCAGATGAGCCATCTATAAGTTTTCAAATTTAAACTTTCTTGCAATATTAAAAACTATCAACAGATGAAAAATAATTATGAAACCTATTATATGATCCACAGAGATAGCAAAGCAACAATCTAAAGGAGTCAATTTTTAGAAAAATACAAAGGTAGGCAAAATTTAATGATTCTTTTGCTGAAAAGAGGCAGAACTACTGATGATCCAAATAAAACTGCTTCAGAACAATCAAGTGTTGATAATGGTTCTTTCTAAAGTAAAAAGAATAAAAATGTACTTATCATGGATAAATAGCTTTGCACTGGTATTTTATTTTGATAAACATGGCATATTTTCACAGCAGCTGCCTAATAAGCTACGGTATGATATGACTTGTCTTGTTTGTATATGATGGAGTTTGTGATATACTAAAGGGAATTTAGCTATGTTGAGGGAGGATACAACTATACATTCTTAGAATATGGTAATAGTTCCACTGATATCGTTATTATTCAATAAAATATATCTGCTTCGCTCAACTCCTACAAGAGGCCATTTTAGCAACAGTAGTAATTTCTATTATTCATTAATCCTAGCAAAAAATATCTAGAAGTATTACTTACTATACTTACATCTTTTGCCATGTTACCAAGTCCAAAAGCAAAATGTTTACTTCTGATCACCACAGGAAGACTAGAAACAGCTGTATTATATTCTGAAAGAAAAAGGGAAGAATATAGTTAAATGTCAACTCACACACATTTCATATTGAATACCAATCGTTCTCAGATATTGTTAGTCATCCAGCTTGGATTTAAAATAAGATTTGCAAACGCTCTCCCCCTCACATATGGGGCAGCTTAGTCCTCAAGGAATTTAAGTTTCTTTCTTAGGAAAAAAAAAATTAAAAAAACAATCTAAACTGAGAAACATGGGCAAGATGAGGTCCTATCCAACCGTGCACCGCGTTACTGAGACTGATTATGCCTCAATAAAGATATGCACAACCTAAGCGGGTAATGCCTGCCCCATTCGCTGCATTTACAATTGCTAGGCCTCGGGGCCCAACCCCCAATGCACTCTTTCCCAATCCTAAACAAAACGCACGCCGCTTCCTCTGCGTAAATAGCCAAGCAGGCCGAGGCAATTTATGTAATGCTTCCACGAGGAGGAGGAGGAGGAGGAGGGGGCCCTCAGCCCCGGTGGAAATCAAGCAAGCAGCAGCAGCAGCAGCATCTGTGCTTCAGAGAACAAGTCTGGCCAGCCCCCGCCTCCAGCACCTACCCGCCCCTCTCCAGGGCCTCAGAAGCCCGGCCAGAGCACTGGAAGTCTAGTCCCGCCACACAACTGCCTCCGGAGAGGGACGCGGGCCACCCAGGCACCACGCTCCCCCTCGTTCCTGTGTCACCGACCCGAGGAGGGAAGGGGGAGGGTCGGCGGACTGAAGAGGGAAGAGAAGAGGGTCTCTTTCCCCATGTTAAACCATCCCGCCTTAATGCTCCGCGACAGAAGCAGCGGCGGTGGGGGCGACGACACCCGGCTGCCGCTTCCTCTTTCCCTGCCACCTGTCCTCGCGCCTCCCCCCCCCCGGGTACCTGAAGCGCGGGCGAGGAGTAGCCGAGAGCCAACTCCATCCCCCACCACGCACTCCCGAGCGATTCCCCCACCCACAGCGCCGCCGCCGCCGCCGCGCTCTCACAGGAGCCAGAGATGCCAACTGCACATGTGCAATGCACGGCCCTCCTAAACGCCCCCCCCCGGGGGGAGGAGACCCAGCGGGCGCCCTCGCCGGCAGGAGCTGTGCTTGGAGGGACGCTTCAACACACACACACACACACACACACCCCGTTGCACCAGTCGCTAAGTGAAAACTATCCCGCAGCATTGACAAAGCGGGAAGAAGGCAACGCGTTGTTTTGTTTTGTTTTTAAATAATCGCCGTTTCTCGCAGCACTGCCATCCAACTCCCCGCCCTGGTTCCTCCGGGGGCGCCGGAGCGGGAGATGTTCCTCGCAAGGGCCCGGGTGGGGGTGAAGGGTGGACGGCCGACCCGCTTTAACACGCAGTCGCAAGTCTCTCTAAACCAGTGTTTCTCAACCTTGGCCACTTGAAGACGTCTGGACGTCTTCAAGTGGCCAAGGTTGAGAAGCACTGCTCTAAACTGTCTGCAGCCCTTGAGGGTGCAGTCTCTGCACGTTGGCTGGGAGCGAGGATCCCCGGTGACTGTTGCACGCCAAATCCGCGCGCAAGGATCGAGGGAAAGATCGGCCGGTGCCTCGGGTTCAAGGGGCAGTAAATGCCCCTTTACAACGAGCCGATCTGATTTCCATCCCGCTCGGCTCCAATTAGAATCCAGAGTTGCCATTCGATGCGGACTTCCAAGGAAGTGCGCCTTGTTAGGCGGCGGGGAGCTGCTTTCCCGGAAAGCAGGAACAGAATGCGGCGGCAGAGCTGGCCCTCGCCTCTCTCCGAAGTCTCTATCACCCCCCTGCCCTGCCAAGTCGCGCTCTCCTTCCTGCCCCCGAGGCTCCGGCGGGCTGTCGTCCTTGACGCCCCGTAGCTGCCCCTCGCACCTGTTCACGCTTCCTGCACGGAAGGCGGCCGAGGACGATCGGGGAGCGCCGCGGCCCCGCTTATACTCTCCCGCCGCGATCCCGCAAGGATGAGTTTCTTGGCGGTTGGCAGGAAGAAGGGAGGGAAAAAAAAAAATTGAAACTTACACTTTCGTGCGTCCCTCCGGCGTGACGCTACGCGCTGGAGCTGACGTCACGGAGGGAAAACGTGCCCCGCATAGACAAACGCGAGGAGCTCGTTACGCCCTCTCCCCGTCTCCTCACGCCGGACGTTTGTTTAGCCAAGCCTACCGGGCGGTGCAAAGAAAACCGCGCGCATGCGTCAGCTTTTCGCGCCTTCGGGATTCCAACACGCCTTTTTTTTTTTTTTTTTTTTTTTTTTTTTTTTTTTTTTTTTTTTTTTTGCTCCCGGAGACCAAACGCGCTAGCGGTTGCTGTCGGCTTCGGAATCCGCCAGCTGGCCCCCCACCCCGTTGAGAGCCCCGCCCTCGCGAAATGGAAGGCTCAGACGGGAGAAGGGCTGCCCCGCCCACTGAAGGGGGGCATGAATAATCAGGGCCCGCGGCAGTGACGTTTCCCCCGCCTGCCCTCTTTCCCTTCATAGACGGCTTTAACCCATTGCAAAAGGAGGTTGTTGGTGGCGTCTTGAAATTGGCATATGTTCAAGGGCCAAGAAGGATCTGTCGAAGTCCATTCGAGCATGCTTATTGTATTAAATCAGTGTTTCTCAACCTTGACAATTTTAAGGCATGTGGACTTCAACTCCCAGAATTCCACAGCCAGCAATGCTGGCTGTGGAATTCTGGGAGTTGAAGTCCACATGCCTTAAAATTGTCAAGGTTGAGAAACACTGTATTAAATGGTTGCGATACTGGTACCGGATTATAGCGAGATGGAAGAGGTGGGATAATGTTAAGAAATGCATTATCGGTCATTTTCCAGAAGCAATCATTAATAATCTTTGTGGATGAGCGGATTCCAAAGTAGGAAGCCGCACAAAGCCATTTAGGGAGGAGAGAGATGATATTAATTCAGGAGGGGAGACCATATGGATACCGGATATGGAAGTCCGAGGATTCAACTTTCCTATTTTTAGGGCTTTCCCTGCACATTTGAAATATTCCCTGCTTATATATTACATTTATTTATTTGTACATTTCGATATGTATAGTCGCTCATCTTTAAATGGGGATTAGAGGAATGGGCTTTGAATTAACATACTGCCTCATAAAATGTCCTTATCTATTTGCACAATCAGCTCGAGCACATTTCTTGAAGGAACAGGAATTAGTAAAAGGTAGTTCAACCAAAGGAAGGTTGACGCCACAGTTTAATTTGTTCCTGCCCTATCAACCCGTATTATTGTAAAGGCAGTTTTCTTACACTATTTGACTCTGAGGATATTGAGAATATTACATGCTTTTAAAACAATGAACCTTTCTTTGCCCAAAATCAGAAAAGCATACAAAAATATTAATATTTAAAATAAAAGAGAGTATTTGACTCAGTATATACCTGTATGCATACCAACCACTGATTTCTTGAATAGAAATACTATAACACAAATGTTCTGTCCACGTTTTAAGTTGGAGAAAAGGTAACACAGGTAGTTTAATGGCTGTTCACTGTTATGATGGTGATGAAAAAATAACTATAACCAACTCTTGCATTTACAAGCTTCGCTAGCCTGGAAAGTTCAATAAAATCATAAACGCAGCTGCAGTTTTATTTAGCAACCACTTTGCTTAATGACTGAGTTGCCAGTCCGGACTGTGTTTGCTAAACAAGAACTACCTGTATTCTTTAGGTTTTTCACTTCCAATGTTATGTCCAGAAATAATATTTCAGTTTGTAACTTTTCCAGAGACCTTCTGTAACTTTAGAAAGTAATATTTAATCTATATTTTGAAAACAGTTTTAATAACAAACTCTTACAGTGAAGAATGTGTAGAATTATCAATTCTTACTTAGGATGCCAGTTTTTAAAAATTTAGCTGAGTTTAGCGAATAACCAGTGCATTTATTTCTAATAAGTAACACTGCATATAATATGGAGCAATATAATTTAAGGATTTTTTTTTAAGAAAATGCATAGTAATGAATCATTTATTTATACTCAAAGGCCGGTTCAACATGACAACAAATTCTAATTCTGCTATATATCCAATGAATAGAACTACAAAATTAAATATCCCCCAAGAATACTTTTAATAGTTATCAGTATAAAAGGACGGTAGTCATACTAGAAGTTATTCTGATCACTATTAACCATGTTTCAGACCACAAATCATAATAATAAATCATTATAGGTAATTGTTTTTAAAAATAATTCAGTGAGATATTCTTAGGAATATAATTTACAGTTCTCAGAGCAGTTTTAAATCCTATATTTGAATGAAAAACTTATATTGCTTTGGAAAAAAAAAACTTGTGACCAATGTTTCACTAGATACTAATTGAGTGGTTGTCTTATAGTAGTACCACAGGCACTATAAATGTTCATTTGTTGCATGGACTGGAAAATAATCCTGTAAAAGGCACATTAATTATTGGATTCATAGATTTTTAAAAAAATAAATCAAATTTTGGAAAAATCTATTTAACATATATTCAGTATTCTAAAAATCAAAACGTATTATGAAAAATGTTACATTTCTGTTTCATGAACTGAAACCAGTATAAGGCTTGTAGTAAGCTAAATAACATATGAAATGTATTATCTAAAGAGGCTTCCTTCTCTGAAGCACATGAACTAAAGGTTTTCAGGAATATAATCGTCTTTCAGATCTTGGTACACATTTCATAATTGCAGCTCTCCACAGTGCTGGTGCAAGCAATAAACTTAGCGTAGTCACACTCAGTATAAGGAGGTAGACCTAGAAATTGAAAAATAAAATGTTATCTATATTTTTTACTTACATTTTGAGTCAGGAGCACATTATAAGTGCTTAAACTTAACTGACACTGTTAAAAATAACATAATTGTGCTATACCTGGACAACCTGTTCAGGCTGAATACTTAGATTTCTTATTCTGGGATGACTTGGCAAAGACTTAATCACCCCAAGATAGAAGAAGTCAGCATGCAATTTTCTATGTTATATTTCGTTATTTGAATGGGCTTCTGGGGAAGCAATAGAAAACGACTGGAGCAGAATGAAAAGCCAGCAAATGGACAAGGAAGAGAATTTAGGATTACCCACACACGCTCCCCACGAGGAGATTGTAAAACAGTGGAGGGTTTAGAGACATCATGCCCAACCCATAGTTCAGATTCTTTAAATGGACACTAACAATTATAATTAAAGAAGAGACCCATTGATACACATTGGAACAAAATGCTTAATGGACTTTTGTTGGTTAGGGTTGAATAAGGGGGCTTTAAGAATTTGTTTATTGATAAAAGCTGAGATAGGAAGAAGACATCCTTTGTTATAGTATCAGAGAAGGTGATAAGTTATTAAAATTGTACTTGTCTCGATGAAGGGGGAAGCCATTTCTTTATTTCTTTTTTCTATATATTTTTTTCTTTAGCCCACTTGCACTTTTTAATTTAATTTTTCTTTTTAAAAAGGTTAGCGTGTATTTTTTAATCTTTGTATTTGTAAATTTGAATTAAAATTATATAAAAATTGAATGGACTGATCTGTGTCCCATTTCTTTCCCAGCTTCCTCATAATTTTATTCATTCATTCATTCATTCATTCAATTTTTATGGCTGCCCATCTCAGTCAATGACTCTGAGAAGCTTGATTACAAACACAATCCTAATCTGCTATTAGCCCAATACTATTCTCTGTTTTTATTCAAAGACTCCAGATCTGTCTCCACTACTTCGTATTAGCCTTCAGGGTATATTCATGTCATTTAATTTTCCAGTTTCCTCATATACTTCAGATCATTAAAATGTCAGCAGTCCCATCTTACCATGGTTTTAAGGCTTTAAGTTTCCAAAATCAGATAGTTTAAAGAGCTGCTGATGCTGTCATGTGAACAGCTAAGGAACAGCATTCAACCTCCCTGCCCCCACAAATCTACTAATCTGTTCTAGGCAGAGTAATGGCCAAATACTGTTATGTTATGCTACTTAAGATATTAAAGATGATGTTACTATTCAGAGCGAAAAATAAGACAATGAAAAATAAGCTATATTAGGAAATGACACATGATTTTTGTTTTTCTTGGCTCACGCCAGTGGAAAATGCAGGGGCAACTTTCACTTAATTTCCCTGAATATCTTGCACCCTCTGGAACAATGTCAGTAAAGTAGTCCTCGACGTATGACCACAATTGAGCCCCAAATTTCTGCTGCTGAGACATTTGTTAAGTGAGTTTTGCTCCATTTTACAACATTTCTTGCCACAGTTGTTAAGTGAATCTGGCTTCCCCACTGACTTTGCTTGTCACAAAAAGGGGATTACATGACCCCAGGACATTGCAATCATCATAAATCTGAACTAGCTGTCTAGCATCCGAATTCTGATCACATAACCATGGGGATGCTGCAATGGTCGTAAGTGTGAAAACCGATCATAAGTCACTTTTTTCAGTACCATTGTAACTTTAAATAGTCACTAAACAAACGGTTGTAAGTCAAGGAGTATCTATAGAGGTCCAGAGGAATGTGATGGGAAGATAAAAATCACTTAATTGCCTACCCATCTGGAACTGCAATCCTTCACATCACTTTCTCAAATTATAAACTTTATTTACTGAAATATAAGTCTGCTTTTGATACTTTGCTATTTTTCAATACGCTGCTCAGTGTTCAGAACTGGGAAGCTGATATGTGCTAGTTTTGAGAATTCATATATGCAATTAGAGAAAATAATAAAGTCTAAAAACTTAAAACTTTCGTAGAAAAATCAAACACTACAAAACACTACATATTATATACACTCACTGCTCTGAGAAGTTGTAAACTGCCACAAGGAGAGTATAAGCTTATTTAAGACTTTCCCTTCCCGCAAATAGCATTTTTGATAGATTTTTCCCATTTTTTTGCATCCAGTCTTATGGAAGATATTTTTTAGATGGAAAATTAGTTTGAAGGAAAAGGATTAATCAACTGTCCTTGTACTTTGCTACTGTTCCTTGAAAATAAAGCGACAGAAGAAACTATATAATATCTAATCTAGCATTTTATTACATCCTCCAAAACGTAAAAGAAACTATCAATCATAACTCACCTCTCGAGAAATTATTCCAGCTCTGCGTGCTCTACTTCCCAGGACAAAGGAAAATTCACTGACTTGAGCCAAGCCTGCTGATACAATCCATTTGATATACTGGCTGTTCTTTGGAAGAATCATAGAAAGCACAAGTACTGCCAGGAAAAACTTAGAGAAAGACTGTTTTTAGAAAAAAAACAGTGGAACAAACAAGCTTATCTTTTTTTTAAAAAATCAATGGAATTCAATGGAATATTTTAAAAAATCAAAATGAAGAAGTCATCAATGAACTATATTGATATGAAAAGTTCAGTGATAGAACTTAAGTAATTCCAGAGCCATCTCGAGATGGTTAAAAAAAAGTCATAACTGCATGATCCAAGTTGCACATCTTTTTTACATGTTTTGACACATTAAAAGGGCTAGTATTGTCACTTATAGAGTCAGTACGTACAGCAGTCTCCTATCTCCAGATGTCTCCATTAAAAAAAAAAAGACAGAACAGCTTTGAACAAAGTTCTGGAGTGTAATACATGGAATGGGATGGTAAAAAATGAATTAAAATCAGGCAGACATAGCCTCTTGAAATTTAGCTTCCACAAATCTTCCTATTTACATCTCAGTCTGCTGAGGCATTTTGTTTTGAATGCTATCTGCAAAAATGTTTGCATGGAAGCATTCATTACCATCTTCAAGGGACATGGGATATTATAATTATATAATATATACATCTATAAATATCTCTATCTAACATTTAGTTGACACAGACATTCCTCACCTACCAACTGAGGTAAAACACAATCCTGGACTTTGGTGTATATGTAAAAAACATTAATAGTGCCCACAACTGATACTTTAATAACATCAAATTATTAAAATAGCATTAGTGAAAAACAGTATATATTAAATTATATGTGACACTCCAGTCCTCTATTTCTGAAAAGACACCCACAAGAGAAATGTATATACTAGTAAGTTTGGCTATTCTTGCCAGCTGTCTACATAACAGCTTTGGCACACATGGGGAGAGGGGTAATCATACAAATTATAAATCTCCATTAACATCTAGTCCTATTAGAAAATATTAATACCTTCATTATCACCACTGAAAGTGTAAGAAACAGCAGGACTGTGAGTTCATATATTACAAATGTGGGAAATACATGAAGACCTGCAAAAGAAAAAAATAAAAGGAATACTTCTCATTACTTTTCCTGAAAGTTTAATCAGGCATTTTTTTCCATGTATGAAATGGAAAAATATGATCTTCATTTCCAAAATTTTGAAAGACAATATATCAAATCAAAGCGGTCATCAATATTTGTATAGAGGTCTGAAGTATAGTATGATGTGGAAGAAATATTTTCTGAAAATGTCCTTATCTGTAATCCTTGGGGAGTATGATATTGTTTCTCTATTTTATTTTATTTTTTTACTTCAGCTTTTTTTGACAAAATTATCCTAACATAATTGCATTTCTGAATGCATGGTTTTAAGTAATTTTCTAAGGTTTTAATACTGTTTAATAAGTGCTTAAAATATAATTTAGAAAATATCAGTAAGATGTGAACATGGTTCCAATAAATGGTTAAAATGCAGGAAAGAGCACAGATGTAATGATGGCTGGTACCATTTATCCTCTAAGCCTATTGTTTACATTGAAAAATCTTAAAGTTTCCAAAAAAGCTGGAAACTGAATATTGCAATAAATAATCCATATACATTTATTTATCAGTTTCTCTCACTCTATCTTTTCCACATGAGCCTTTTCTAATTCTAGAAGTGCATCAGAAATTTGCCTAGATTATAAACCTTGTATTATGTTCTTCATGCTTATAAATAATCAAATTTGTTAAAATTAAATGTCATTTATATATGATTCTGTAATAAATTACCTATAGATGCAAAGAATATGATAGCAAGAAAGTCACGTATTGGTTCAATACAGGATATAACCTCCTCAGTAACCATGTGACCCTGAGAAGAAATAAGTGCTCCTGCCAGGAAACATCCCAATTCCATTGAAACATCCAATAACTCTGTGAGCTGTTAGGAAAATGGAAATACATAAGATTAAGCTGAATGTTAATTTATCTTCACAGAGATAATGTACATTTAATGTACACTTTCATATCAGATTATATAATTAAGATTACAATAAAAATGTTGCACATAACCCAATAGATGATTACATTCTACATACAATTAAACTTCAACACATGACAATGAGTTATGCAAAATCTTATGGACTCAGAGATCTAACCTCCATTTTAAGTTCAAAAGGGTGTAATATCTATTTTTAAAGTGATAAATCAGATGGGTATTTACTGCAAAGAGCATATAGATATAATATCCTTTTCTGGGCACTTTTCCTCTTCAACTGCTATTCATTGTTTACTGTCTCTGATCCTGAATGAGATATATAGCCATTGTGATTACAACTGCCTCATTTCCCATACACTACATTATCATTGATTCTTAGCCCCTATAATTTGCTGTTTTTGCAAGCCCGTCTCTTAATAGCCAACTGTGAAATCAAAGAATTGAGGAGGGGGAGGACATCTTGTACATACATGGGTTTCAATTTCATTAGTCTAAATAAATATTGCAACTTTACTTGGTAGATGTCATTCCTCACTGAAGTGTACAGATGTCATCTGGAATTATTTTGATATAAACTTAAAACATTAGGACATAAATGTCAAACTTGCTGAATGCCAAGCAAGTTATATAAGTGGACGTGCCAACGGTATGATTAGAGATTTGACCATTCTGTATAAACGTTAAAAGAGTGGGCATACATTTTTTGGGAGAATGGGTGGTAAAATACTCAGCAAATTAATAAATAATTGAAGTCAAGATGGCCTAGCCCAGTTTAACTCCTGTTAACTCTTGCAGCCTCTTTTCTGGTGATTTCCCATCTAAATTCTAGCCAGGTTGAACCCTGCTTAGCTTTTCAAGATCAGCTAGGTATTACCAACTTGGGCCACTGATTATCATATCCATTTTGTAAGAATTCACATTTATTTATAAATATGCAATATGCAATACGATGCATTAATATAATCAAACTGGGAATTATTAGATGCCAGATGTTTATCAACAGTTTTCATCCTCCTATAGATTTAGCGTCTATGATTGAAAGCTATATTTTCATCTATAGTTATTTAAGTTTTCAAATATAATAAATTCTTATATAAGGAACATGTCAAAAAATATAAAAAATTGTAAAAATTACCATTAACATAAGAAACATAAAAGCAGATATGCCTAGAACTAGAATTTCTTTGTTTCCTTTGCTTTCTATATGCAACTTGCGGTAGTAGGGTCCTATCAGGTAAGTCTTTAAAATAAGACATATAAGCAGTACAGCAGCCAGGGAGAAGAGGATTTGTCCAATCAGCATCAATATTCTTAGTATTTCTTTGATGATGCTAGAAAAAGAAAAAAAGCCAGTATCAATGTCATGATTCTAAATTGTTCAATGTATTTATTACAAATGTAGTATCAAATGTATATACCGTATTTTATAATTTTACTCTAAAAGAAAAACATTGATTTCAGAGGAGAGTTTAAGATGTAACTTTTTGTACTTTAATCAAAGAATAAATGTTACTCAGTTGGGTTTGATATTTAATAATAATACAGATAATCCTCGGCCTACGACCACAATTGAGCTCCAAATTTATGTTGTTAAGTGAGACATCTGTTAAGTGATTTTTGCCCTATTTTACAACCTTTCTTGCCACTGTCACATGCAGTGACTGTTCAAAGTTGTGAACAATAAGAGACACTTATAACTGGTCCTTGAAGTTCCAGCTGTGACAGTGCCCCCAAGATCACATTTTGGGGTACTTGGCAACCAGCTCACATTTACAAAGACTGTATCATTCCAGACTTCATTGTAGCTGTGATCTGGCCACATCAGTGCATCTAGATCTGCTTGTAAAAGTTCATCTATTTCTTAAATCTTCAGGAGGTGTCTTGCAGTTTAGGTTTTTCATTGTCTGGCATGTCAGCTTATATAAATGTTTCCACAATATCAACTGATTTTTTTTAGCAATACTGATTTTTTTCTAGATTTGATTCATGAATTCTTTCTCCTAGGTAAATTAGTTTCTCTCATTTTTCAAATGCCCCATCTTCACTTTTAGTATTGATTATTCTTACTTTAATGCCTCCCCTTTTTACTTTTTTGCAAGAATAACAATATCAAAGTTCCCAAAGACTTTGTCTCATGGGATCTGAAGATCGATAGCAAATTGATTCATAAATATGAAGCAATGTATATAACAAATTAAACGCTACAAATATATTATCCAAGTTTGTTTTTTTTTGCAAAATATCAAGAGAAAAATGTAATGAACAAAGTAACAACTTAGCTTTATTACCTGGAATGTGTGCCAAATCCAGCTTGAATAAAAGTTGGCATCACAGCTATGAATAAGCCAAGCTGTACATCCTGCATCACCAACATTGCAAGGAGAACGCTGCTATAATCAATTTCACCTGTTAGGCAAGAAACATTCACTGTAATATGAAACTTAACATTTCATTAACAAGAATTGTCTACTTTCAAAATTAACTGATCGTGTAACTTTCAAAATTAACTGATCGTATAAATGTCAGTACTTAGCATGTGTGACTTTCAGAATTCAAAAATCAATCACCTTTTATTCCCTTGCCCTCAAGGAAGCTGAATTTTAATACTCTGTACCTGTTTAAAACCTTATTTTATTTCATTTATTTAAAATGCTGATGTGGGTGCCCCTTTCAGGATGCGGAAATACCGTAAAAGGAGATGCCTGCTTCCATTCCTCAGATTTTGAGACATATTTCTATTCCATTTTATATGCTGTAATCTGTTAATGTTTCCAAAAACTATCCTAGGCTGTATATTTTTCTACAATTTATCAAAGATATTTGATAAATAAAGTGAGAGCAAAGATAAAAATACAAGGGCAATTTGGAAATAAACCTCCGTTTGAGCATGTGTAAGAAATAGGCAGAGACAATTGAAAATGAACCCTGCCATAGAAAAACCCACCAAATATGAAGATGCCAAAGGAGTACTGCTAGTGAAGTTCATGGAGCGTGGTTCGACCATCAATTCAGAAGTCTATTGTGAAACATTACGAAAACCCATAAATAACAAGCTTCGGGGTATGCTGACTTCCGGTGTGGTGTTGGTTCATGATACTGCTCGTCCGCACACTGCTAGACGCACCCAAGAACTTTTGAAGCAGTTCTGTTGGGATGTTTTTGATCACCCCCCGTATAGCCCAGATTTGGCGTCGAGCAACTACTATTAAGGAATTTCAAACCTTGTAAGATGTTATGACAAGTGCCTCAACTGGAATGGCGATTATGTTGAAAAGTAATGTAATGTAGTTTTCTAATGTGTGTAATAAAAGTTCTGTATCTGTGTCTGTCATTGATAACCAAACAGGTTTATTTCCAAATTGCCCTCATACATGACAAATAAGGAGTGATTCATTCTTGTAACACTTCAGTTTTGTCTTCCCTTTGCCTAAAGAAGAAGAATAAAAACATCTCTTACTTTAATGCCAGAATCTATAGTTGCAGTGCAGAAGTGAACATGCAAGAAAGTAGCCCACCTGCCTCTGTAGCAAGAATAGGTATCTTCCTCTCTGCTATCTAACTACTCTTTCATCATAAGGTTTCTATGCCAAGCCAAAAGCTTCAAGTGTAATTTTACAAATTTTACAATTCATTCTGCACCTGTAGATATTTCAATGGATAGGAGAAATCTTAAGTCTTCAGAAAGTAAACTGAGACAACTTCTTGACACAAATATGAGAGACATAGAAGATGACTATAGAACCATTTCAATATAACTGTTTCCAGTTTCTTCTCATGGAAAATACACAAAGTACAACCTTATGTCTTTGAAGAAAGTGAGTATATGGACTGGACTAAACTGGGTTTTTCATTATTCACCTTGATTGACTGACTCCAGCTTTCAATACTACAGAAGAAGTGAAGAATCCTTTTTCAGTCATATCTATGACCTACAATTTAGTTTCATTACTGTATTACTTTAAACTTTTGCCAATGCCAGGGGAAAAAATAAAGATTCACTAAATATAAAACTGTATGCATTATTATTATATTAACTTGAGCTTATGAAGATTATTTACATCGAATATTTACAAAATTATCAAGCTTGGTACTGTTTGAAACATAATGCTTTAATTACACAAATGCTGACAATATTTAGTACAAAAGACAGGAGCAAGAAATATGTTTACCATATATAAGGAATATATATTAACTCATGAGTTACTGATCTCAATAATTCAGAACAACATAGAGGTTTGGTGTCACCAAACATTAACCCAAAGTATTTTTCACATAAAGTATGATCAACTGATATATTAGCTAAAAGAAATATATGTGACTGAAATAACTAAGAGCGTTCATGTTCAAAACTGTCATTATAACATTTGAAAGTTAACTGTCAATTAAAAGCACTTTTCTACAGCAAAAAAATTCAAAAATACTATTTACATCATTTTTTAAAATTTGTATATGGCCCTATGTTTGCATTCTAATAAAGAAGTTGCACTGGACTTACCTTCCTTATCTCCGCGAGCACTCCCTGCAAGGAATCTAGATACCAACGGTGTGCTTGATAATGATAAACAAGTAGCAATGAAAACACTCTGAGTTGCTCTGATTTGTAGAAAATGCCCCCAGAGTAAGCCAAATGTAATCATCAGGAGTGTCATGTAGCAAGGTCCTTGCAAAGATATTTTCCATACCTTTAAGAATAATTGTAATATAGAATTGAATTTTAGCATTTTCAATATTATTTTCAACTGAATACTAAAACTTGGTAAGAAAAAATGTGCAACTATTTAGATGCCAAAAGTTCTTTTGAGTTTCAAAATTATTTTTGTTGCCAATGTTTGTAGATATTAAAAATACCAAACAGCATAAAGTCCAACACCTTTTATTCTTCAATGATACAAAGTTTGGATATCTATATATCAGTGAAAACTCAAAGATGTTTAAGCTATTATAAAAGTTCAAAGAAATCTATCGTTACCAAGAGAAAACAAGGCTACAATGTTAAGAAAGTTTTTCTTCTAGTCATAGCCTTAACCATAGCAGCCCATTTTGGTAATAATCAATATTCAATCCTTCTAATTATTACTATCATCATTATAGCTTTTTCCCAAAATACTACTATATTTGGGTCCAACATTTGGATCCTGAAATTTCAGAATAATAGCAATGCTGTAATATGTGCCACATGTAAGTGCACTTAAAATACAAATGACAAAAATGTGTTATTTTCTTAATCAGTAATATTTCTTGAAAAATTATAGCCAGCCTATAATCTAAACTTGTGAGCAGCCTCATGAGCAACCTTGATGTCTTCTAGATTTGTGGTCATACTATATAATTGCCAGAATTCTTGACAAGTACCTGAGAAAGTCTGGGAACTAAAATCTACATGTCCACAGGGCACAGCATTCATATATACCAGGGGTAGTCAACCTTGGCTCTTTTATGACTCGTGGACTTCAATTCCCAGCTTAGCTGGCTCAGGAATTCTGGGAGTTGAAGTCCACGAGTCATAAAAGAGCCAAGGTTGACTACCCCTGATACATACATACATACATACACTGCCAAATTTCCATACATACACTGCCAAATTTCCATAAAAAATCTCAGCCGTTTACAGTTGAGGAAGCTGAGTTTAGTGATACATGAAAAGAACTTCTGCCCTTTTCCCCATAAAAAAACCCTCCCAACATTACTTCTCATTGTGCTTCAAAAATCTGTTCTCATCTCAGCCCAAAGGGAGTTCCATTTAAATCATATCCTTGCAGTATATAGAAAACATCCTCCTGTTTGCAGATTCTTTTAATTAGACCCAACCTACTTTTTACTGTCAATTTTAATTTTCTTAAACTTTCTCTTTTGCTAAGATCCTACTAATTTGACAAAGATAGATTTTGACTTATATACATTCTTATATGACACTTTTTTTTCTTCCATTCAGAAGAATGGAAGAAACTGCCAGGACAAGACCCTGCAGTTTTCTTGGCAAGACCAAAAGAAAGTGACTGGTCCAAGGTCATCCAGCTGGCTTTATCCCCAACTCATGGTCTCCCCGTTTCTAGCTTGATGGCCTTAACCACTACACCAAAGAGCTTCTCATAGGACAATGAAAACAATTCCTTCATTTTGAAAACCAGGTATCAATGGAAATGAGTCTAATGCTCCTCCAGATATGCTAGGTTTCATATTTAATATCAATTTATAGTACTAATGTACAATACCTTTCTTAGTCTTTCAGGAGAAAATTCCAGACCAACCAGGAACAGTGTGAAGAATACACCAAATTCTCCTAATGTCTCTACCTGCACAATTGACTGAAAAATATTCTATTCAGTATGCTACAATCTTATTATAACAGTTGCTTAAAATATTCAATTGGACTAAATTCCTACAAAAAAAATCTAATCATAGTAGCCATATTTCTTTGCATTTGATATACAGGTAGTTCTCACCTTACAACCACAGTTGAGCCCAATATTTCCACTGCTAAGCAAGGCAGTTTAGTGAGTTATGTCCCATTTTAGGAACTTTTCTGACATAGTTTTTAAGCGAATCACTGCAGTTGTTAAATGAATCACGCAGTCATTAAGCGAATCTGGCTTCCCCAAATTGACTTTGCTTGTTGGAAGTTAGCAGGGAAGGTCACATGATGATCATATGACTCCAGGACAATGCAATACATGCCAGTTACCAAGTGCTCAAATTCTGATCATGTCACCCTGGGGATGCTGCAATAGTCATAAATGTGAAAACTGATCATGTCACTTTTTTCAGTGCTGTTATAATTCAAATAGTCACTAAACAAATGGTTGAAAGTCAAGGACTATATGTATTCTGTAATAAATTTTTAAAAACATATATAATGGCCAAATATACTACCTTATTTGCTAGTGCTTATTATTAACAAGACATATTCTTTAAAATGGAATAATATACCTTGGAATTAAATAGGAAAATTACATTAAATAAAACATTTTCTTAATTAAGAGTCCTTATATGCTTACTGAAATTAGTGATTTTTTTTTATTTAAAAAATCCTTTTCTTGGAATCAAAAAATAAAAATATATTCATTGCTTAAGATAATTTCCTTTTCAATTTTGAATGAATATTGTCTAATTCCTAATATTCAAATAATACTTATTGCAGGTAATCCTCGATTTATGACCACAATTGAGCCCAAAATTACTGTTGCTAAACAAGATAGTTGTTAAGTGAATTCTGCCCCATTTTACAATCTTTCTTGCCACAATTGTTAAATGAATCATTGCACTTGTTAAGTTAGTAGCATTGTTGTTACGTGAATCTGACTTCCCCATTGATTTGGCTTGTCAGAAGGTCGCAAAAAGTGATCACATGACCCTGGGATACTGCAACCGTCATAAATATGAGCCAATTACCAAGCTTCCAAATTTTGATCATATGACCATGGGGATGCTGCAATGGTTATAAGTTTGAAAAAATAGTCATAAGTTACTTTTCAGTGCTGGGGTAACTTTGAATGATCACTAAAAAATGGTTTAAGTCGAGGACTACCTATAATCAAACATTCAGTTTCATCTCATTCAACTCTTATTCCTTGAAACATAGAAAAAGTTTATTTTCTAATATTGTCACACAGAATAGTCCAGTGGTGGCGAACCTATGGCACGCGTGCCAGAGGCGGCACTCAGAGCCCTCTCTGTGGGCACGCGCGCCGTTGCCCCAGCTCCGCCTCCCCCCACGGCCCCCTCATCAGCAGCCCCCATGGAGAGTCGCCCCCAGGTGCGGCTCATGCAGAACAGCGCAGCCAAGAACATGACAGCCAGGCAGCAGGGACTCTGCCTTTGTGCCCCGATGTGCGCAGATGATGCTGCTGGGCATGGGTGGAGGGTGTGGCCGCCATGGCGCTGCAGGGCTGCGTGGGCAATCTGCAGCAGGCCGTGGTGGTGGGCCCTGTGAGCGGGCGGGGGCAGAGTGGGGTGGAGCAGGGGCAGGCAGCAGGGCGGGTGGGCTAGGCGGTTTTGGGGCACTCAGTCTCTAAAAGGTTCGCCATCACTGGAATAGTCCATTTAAATTTCCCGAGTAGCTTATTTCTTACAAATATATATTTTTAAATGCATTCTGATACTTAACTTAAAAACAAGTACCACCCCCAAATATACTCTTACCTTTATACTGTTTAAACCTGATGGCCCCAAAAGTACTCCACAAATAATATAGCCAAACATTGTTGGCAATCCTATTGTTGTGCATAGCCAACCACAAGGCAAAGACAGCATTCCTATTGTCACAATATCCTAATGAATAAAATAAAAATACACCACCGCTGAAAAGATCCAGGCAATCAATGCAATCCATCCTGGAGCAAAGTAATTCACTAACAATTCATCATTGTTCACCATCCATTACTGATCACATTCTAGGGTTATGTTGTCCCTGAGACTTTAATTGAGACTTTAACCTGTGACCTGTTGGATCATTATTTCAGAGATATATCCTTACCTAACAGAATGATCATGGGTGGGTTAAAAAACAATGGGACTTCCAATTTCCTGCCACCTTCCCTATTGACTTTCTTTGCAAGAAGCTGACAGGGAGTGTTGCAAATGATAATCGTGTGACTGCAGCTGACTGCAGTAACATAGCAGTGTAGCAGCAGTAAAATGGCCACAACTTTGCCAAATATCAATCCATGCAAATCATGGGTCCTGACTTTGGACTCATTCTATAAATTAGAATGAGTCCATCATTTGTTGTATGTTGATTCAAAAAAATGTTGGCCTATGATGTACCATTTCACCCAACTGAAGGTTACAAACAATTAAACTGACTGGACAGTTTTAATAGATGGGGGAGAAAGAGTAAATTTTGGATGTGTTTTCCTGCAGGAAACAATGGAATTTATCTTAAATCCAATCTTTCCCAAACTTGACATTTTCTAGATAGCTGGATTTCAATTCCTAGACTTCTTCAGCCAGCAATGATAATTAAAGAGAATTTGGGGAATTGAAATCTCCATGTCTGGAAGACATGAAAATTGGAGAACATGGTTCTAAAGTAAGTATCTAGAAACCCCAGGATATCATTTCTTGCTATTTGTAAAACTAGCTGAAAGATTTTGAAATGAAGTGATTTGGGTCATACTTTGGTGATTTATTACAATATAAATTTAGCTCTCTACTTCGCCCAGGAGGTCAGGTGATACTAGGAGACAAGATTTAACTGAAGGAGTTATGTAATAATTTAAGCACTAACACGATGCCACTGGATTCCTCATACAGAACAACATGGAAAATAAATTCTCCTTTTATTCTTTTGCATAAAAACATCTGCTTCATTTGGAGCTGGCTTTCCCAAAATGAGAAAGAAGTGCACCTAGGAAGGAGTTCAGCCAAGGACTGCCTGACATGACCTCTGAAGAAATGCTTGGTAGCTTCTGTTCTTCCTAAGCCTCTTCTATGAATGCTGAACAAAGTGGATCTCATCTTGTGCATGTTTTAATAGGAGCATTGACAAGATCATCAACAAAGAATGTCACATGTCATTTTCTTAGATAGAGATGAGGATTATCTACAGAAATTTCTATGAAAACTAGGACCTGTTGACCAACCTGTATCAAAGGCAACTTAAAGTGTATTTTCCTGCCTTAAAAGTAAACATATTTTTGAGGCTACAGACTAAAAATCAAAGTGCTCCCTTTATTAAAATAAATATAAGATTTTGAATTTTTGTGCTTTAATACATGTAAAATTGCCTCTCCAGTGGCATCAATAATACATTTAACAGTAAAGTTATGTTTCTTTTCATTATATATAATCCAAATTATTCAAATATATATATATTTAAATGCATCAAAGCGTACCAGCTTGTCGCATCCATATCTTATTGCAAATATATTTTGATAGCTAAATCCAGATTTCTTATTAAATGATGCCCCTCCAGCGAATGATCAAGCTGAGTCCAGGAGAATTATGATTATATGCAGTTATGTAATAGCAACTTACATAAATAATATTCCTGGACTATCAAAGAAACAAAGTTCAGAATACTTGTTTTCTATCATATCCAGCCAAAAGTCAGCAGTTTATAAACTATATTTTATTGCTTATTTCCCATATGTTTCTCTTAAAATAACAATGCACATCAATGAAGATAGTAATGAGATGAATTCAGTAATCGAGAATTCTTGATGCACCACAAAATTTTGCCATGGTTGAATCAGTTTTCTTCTGTTGAAACTTCTAGTATTGTATCGTTGAAAGAAAAAGGTATAGACAATGATAGATTTTTAATATTATTTTCGTCATCTCTTTATAGCAGCTTACCTTTATAAAATGATGGTCAGCACGTGGAATGGTTGAGTCTCTGGGCTTTGTCAGAATGTACTGATTGTTTTGTGAATCAATAAGCATACTTAAACCCAAATCATCTTCCACTTCCCTTTTTGAAATATTTCTTTTGGTATCCGCTTCATCCTCTTCTACTCTTAAAACGGCTTCAAAATTAACTCCTCTCACCTGCCAATGAAATAAAATTCTAATGTTTCATTTATTTAAGGCAAAACTCAGTGTCATAAGACTGAGACGCTTATTTACAAATATCGTTTTATTTTCTTCTCCCGTCAATTCTCCCACAAAGAACTGACTGAGCAGAATTTTGAGGATTCAGAGAGCCTGCTGAGAAAGAAAAATACATCAGAAGCCTTTTGCTGAATATGGAAGATAATTATTTTTTTTAAAAAAAAATCCCTTTTACCACATTGTCTTCAGAGAATTTTTTTAAAAAGGAAAAACAATCAAAAGTATTAAAGTATGCAGACTATACATCTATTGCTTTAGGATGCAATAATTTTCATATATAAGCACAGTCACTGCAGAATTTATATTTTCAGTTTATATGCTTTATCATATATTCTAGCCTGTAACATTACCCTTGAATATATATTATTTTGCTGTTCATATTCTCAACCTCAGGATATGTAACTATGCTATTTATTATAGTTACACAGAATAGCACAGCTATGCTACTCCTCAGTGCTAAAATATATTTTGATTTTTTTTTATTCCTCCACACTTCATAGTCTTTAAAAATTATATTCCAGCAAGGAATAGAACAATTGCTTTTTCTTTTCAGAAACTTGTTTTTTGGGGAATAATGAGAAAATAATATGTAGATAATTTATCTCATTTACAGCTAGAAAGCCAGTTTCTAAATAAACTTACTGACTTGTTGTCATCAAAGGCATGTTCTCCTATTTCTTCCTCTAGCCTATCAGCTGCTTTTCTTACATCTTCAAGAATCTCATCAAGAATAGAAAGACTTTTATTTTGATGTTGCATGTTTTTCAGGGCTTCGGCTTGATGCTTCTCTGCTGCTAAAAGTTCAACATATTCTGTTTCCTCCTGTCAAAATATATTAAAAGGTGGTTACTCAAAACTCAAAATGCTTTGTCAAATTTTGACTTTTGAAAAATCTGAGGAAAGCTTTTCTGTACCTTCAGCTATTATAGTAGCATCAAACTACTCAATAAAACTGGGTGATACCGGTACTTTAGATTTCTAAAATATCATTTTAAAGATGAGAAAGCGCTATCTAATTTAAAATAGAAAAAGCACACAAAAAGATATGTTCTTTCTCCTGTCACAACGGTATATATTATATTTGTACTCTACTGTTTTCCCCCCAAAGCAGCTCAGCTTGAATTGCATACTTTTATTGTGTTGTATATAGTTGTGGGAGATAAGACAAGTAGCCTAGCAAACCATTATATTATGCTGTAGTCTAATGTGAGAAAACCATGCACATGAATATGAGAGGAAGATGCTTCCTTCCTCTGTCAAGCCAGAAAAGACAAAATGAAGGACGTGTTGGGTTATTCTAGCTGAAGTTGAACAGAGTTAATAATAATAATAATAATAATAGTAAAGTTGGGAGGGACCTTGAAGGTCATCTAGTCCAACCCCCTGCTCAGGCAGGAAACCCTATACCATTTCGGACCCTATACCATTTCGGACAGATAGATACCATTTCTTTCAGATAGCAGAACTAAAAGGCTTTTATAATCGTTCGGACCTATAAATCCTTTCTAAAAGGAAAGCAATGTTGAATGTATGCAAAAGAGTAGTATCTTCAGCTTTGGTTTTAGCTATTTTGTTCATGCTTCATCTTTGTAAAACATTACAGTTTGAAGGTCCCAAAGAGCTTACCTTTATTGCAGCCTCTCTCAAAGCTTCCAGCCGCTGATGACTACTTTCCTTCATGTTTACTACATCTTTGTAATCGCCTTGCAGAGCTCTTTGGAGCCCATAGATTGCTTGAAAGACTGAATTTTCGCTTTCATTTAATTCTTTTTGAAAAATTATGAATGTGTGAACCTGAAAAGTCCTCTCTTCAAATGACAATCCTGAATCCTTTTCCACTGCTCTTATTGCACTTTTCAGTTTGTTGAGAACTACATTCTTTTGATGTAGAAGTCCAGATAATTTTCTGCAGTTTTCTATAAGCCACTGTTTCTTTTGAGTAATAGCAACTCCTCTTCCACGATGCAGCTTTATTGCATGTTTCACTATGTCCTCATGTTCTGCATGGGTTATTAATTGGCAGCAAAGCAGTAAGGCCAGTACCCATAGTGAAATAAACCCAGTTACACTCATTGTCCAGTTTTTATTACAAGCTGTGGAATGCCACTTAGAAAACATGCCAAACTTTCTGTCATAAGTCTTTTGCATTTCAAATATGCACACAGTATGACCACTTAATAAAAATGTTTATAACACAGAGTAGGACCTCTGAATTAAACATAAATTCAATTTTTGGCAAACAGGAGGATAAACTAGGTTAAGTTCTTCTTTGAGGATAAACTAGGTTAGGTTCTTCTTTGTACACATTTAAAATCCTTTGCATTACAAACACCTTCTTTCTTTGTCTGTTTTTGCTCCAAATCATAACACCAGTTAACATCTTTCAAACTGAAAAGATGAACAGAACTGAAGAATATCCTAATCTCTTTTCCCCTTGATATGGTTGCTTGTTCTTATGTAATTGACAGTACCAGTGCTGTATTTTAAAACATAAAAGTAAAATGGTTATTTTTTACAATAAATAAAATCCAAAAGTTTTCTTTAAAAAAGCTTTACATATTGCCAAATAACTTAATGTTCCTTACCAAAAATCTATCATCCTATATAAGATTCCCCCCTCACTTCTTTCTGCCATTCAAACACATATCCCACAGGGCTCTCATTTCTCCTTTTCTGTTTCTCTCAAATTGTTTTTCCTTCCCCTTCCCCTTTCTAATATTTAATCTTTTCCAATTGTAAATGTTGTTTTGCAAACTAAGTATAAGAGCTAAAACAAACAAAAAGGGTGTTGCCACTTCTGGATCCAGTCACAGTGAATTTTAGCTCTAACTTTACCCACAATGCTGGCTGTTAACTGATTACACAAATGGAACATACAGTAACCTTATACAGTATTTCCCCATTCCTGATTCTTTTTTCAAATCTTATTCTGCCCTCACAATTTTATTAGGTACTCCATCATTTAGGAGTATCATAAGCACATAATACCTGTATGCATTCCTCCCCCCCCACTTCTCTTGACATTTTTTGAAAGAACATTTTCTGAAATAAAATTAAATGAGGTTGGCATACTACAAAGCAGATCACCAGGCTTTAGTATCATATTTGTTTATTAAAATGCTTCTGAGCCCAGCAGGCTTATTGGAAAATCAAAAATGGTGAATCACTCTTTGTTTTGTTCAGAAGTATGCCCACCTGGCCAGATCTGTGAACAAAACATAAGTGAACTGGAATGATAATGACTATCTTTAGACTGGTGGATAGGATACAGTGGGGAGCAACCTCATCATGGGAAATTTTCACTATCGTATCCATATAGTTAATAGGCAAGACTCACAATTCCTCATTATGAATGCACAGCTTATTCTCAAAATTCCAAAAGAACCCCATCCACATATGTAAAATATTTAAGATCAATACATGTACACACTTTTAATTTATATTGTATGTTGCATTTAAATTCCTATAGCACTACCTATCATGTTTTTAGTAGCTAGTATCTTTTTTCTCTTTTCAGATTTTATTAATTTTTAAGTTACAATCTTTAAAGCTTAGTAAACAACATGTTGTCTGAGTTCACATATTTAACATTAAATTCTTCAATATAAATCTATTCAGTACTGCACAATACAGTATTTTTTTTCTTGATCTTCCTTTCTTCTCCATATTTTTTCCTTTTCCCCTCATCAATTACAATTCTTAATACTATTAATGTATACAAAATTAGATATAGACAGCTTCATCATATTTTACTAATATTATAGAAGTAACAATAACAATTCATAAGTCAATATCCTGTTTTTCATGCTGTTATTAAAGTTTAATTTCCCATCAGTATTTAAAGTATCTTTGTCAGTTATTATTTTCTCAATATTAATTACATTTATTTTCAAATTTCCCATATCAAAAGAAAGAAAAAAATGCTATGTTAATTCTAAATTCTTCCATTATAGATATCTAGTTATATCTAAGGATCATCCGTTCTTTTAATCATATTCAAACATGTATATTAAACAGATAGTGCCCCCTCTGGTAGATCAAATCCTCTGTTTTTTAAGTCTAACTCTCACTTTCTTTCTTTGCCAAGCAGCTTTCCAGGACAGGGCAATTAAATTGCCCAAGAATTTTCTTTCTATTTTTGTGCAAGCTGCTTGGCATGAGAAAGATAGTTTAGGTAGAGTATTTGGGGAGGGGGAATTTCGCCCATCCACATTCCCTAGACATTTCCCTTACTCGTTCTATGTTCCATTTTATAGACTCTTCTTCCTTGTCATCAGGTGTATTTTGGAGAAAGGAGTAAAAGGTCTTTTGTATTTTCATTGTTATAGGTAGGTCTTGGAATATTTTATTTCTGTATAGCAGTCCATATTTCCCTTCTCCTATCTCCTCCATCTCTAGGTCTATTTTGTCTGCTTCACCCTCTGATTTCTGGTTTATTTGTTCATACTTTGTAGTTGTTATCTGGGAGCTTTCCAGTTGTAGCTTCAATTTGGAGATTTGGTCCTTTATGTCATCTAGGTTATTTTTAGTCTCATTATGGTTTCTTTTTATGTCCTCTTTGTATGCAAGAATTGTTTGATGAATTTTCTGTAGCATAGAGAGAATTTCCTTTTGAAAGGTACTTGTTTTTTCTTGAGGCATCATTCCTAGAAACCCTCTAGTATCACCAGTCTCGGTAAGAGTGGAACAGAATTTCCTCTAGTTTTCTGATTTTTTTATATAGCCTTTATAATCCCGTCCTAATAGCAATATTTTATAGTAATCCTTTGTCTCAAGTATCCTGAAAATTATCAGTCAGGCAAGGTTGTAATCCCCAATGTTCCAAGTGTTCAAAATGTTCAACCTCCCTGCAGCCAGACCTATTCAAAAGTCAAATTTTCCTTTCTTTCCCACTAGCTCTTGAAATTAAAAGTCCAAGTTCAATAGGTATTTATAGTCCAAGAAGGTCAGGATGATAAAAGTGCCAAAATATTTTCCTTTATTTCCAGCTGATCTTCCTTAACTGAAATTCACCAAGTAGCGAAGGAGCTAGTTATAGTGCTATACTCAAATCCACCACTAGATGTCATTCAAAATCCTTTTTCCACTCGTAAAACAAAGGGTTGATTTTTTATATTTCTTATATTTCACCTCAATATTTTTTTTCCAAAGAGAAAATCTTAACAATTTATCTCAGTTCTCAGATTTATCAAAACTGTAGCTTTGTATTACTTTCACTTCAGTATTGTGTATTTCTGTCCTCCATAAAACATTTAAAACGCCGCTTCTGTTCACATCCGGAGGTTTTAAGCTTCTTGGGAGCCTTTCCCAGGAAATTCAGTTGTAAAATAGTAAAGAAAGGATCAATATTCTCACCCAGTCCAAACATACTGTTTACGGTGTGCTAATTAAGCTTTTGTTCTTCAGTTTTTAGCAGCCAATGGCCGTCCACAGAGGTGTGGCCAGTCTTTCCCCTACCAGTTTAGAGGGCTTTCGTTGGATCGAACGGAGAGACCGCTGTCTCTCCGTGATCAACAAGGCACATCTCCTTCTTCATCGCCTCTTTGGGGCGACTTTAGGCCCTTTTCAGGGGCCCCAGCAGGGCAAAACCGGGCATGGAAGGCAGAGCCCTGTCTTCCTGCGTACCGTCTCACCGTGACGCAAAACCGGAAGTCACCTATCATGTTTTTATCCTATCCAACTATTCCATATTTTCTTTTTCTTATCCTGTACTTGCCTTCATTTCTTTTATCAGATGGGCGTTTTTTGACTAAAAGTTCACATTTCTGCTTAACAGTTTCCTTCTTTATATTTGTCAAACCACTGAGACAATGCCTTCAAGATCTTCTTGTTCTACAGCATTTTTAGCCTTCAGTAAATATGTACATTCCAGCTATTTTGGTACTTCTAGAGTACACATTTGTTAGCCTTTTAGTTCATGGTTAAAGTATGATTTTTTTAGTTCATAACTAATTATACCCAGTGCTTTTTTTGTTAAAAAAAAAAAAAAAAGAGTGCTGGAACTCACACGTCATACAACTCCCCTTGCCTACCCTACAAGGTTCCATCCAAAAAAAGTGCTGGAACTCCGTTCTGGGCATTCTATGACAAAAAAAGCCCTGATTATACCCATTCCTATAACACATTTTAAATGTCAACAGAAAAGACCGTCTTCAAGCAAGATCACAATTCTTAACCATCCTCACTACTAAACTTGCAAACACTGGGAAAAAATAAATTGGGCTGTGACTTATCTAAACAGTCCCTTCAAAATTATGGGTTGCCAGCTGCTATTGATTAACTGTGATAGCTGCTTGCATAATTATTTGCTTAACAGAGTCAGAATCTAAGCTTAAGGTACTACTATAGACATTGACGCAGTAAATTCATTATATTACAAATGGCATTTTTGACATGTTCGTTAGAACACCAGTTAAAGATGAATCGATTAGGTGTACGTGCATTTCTATATAGCTCATTTAAAGAATCATTAAGGTTACCAGCTTCCTGTCTTTTTAATATTGATGGCTTATAAGATAGACATTATTTATGTGAAGGACAATATAGTACAGAAGCAAGCGTAAGACCTAAAACCAGCCTCTCCCATCCTGGTGCCTTTTAGGGGGCTTCCATCCCCACAGCCAGCAGAGTTGAGGATGATAATCATTGGTGGCCAACATACCTGAAAAACACCACAGGGAGGAAAGCTGCTCAGGAGGCATTTCTCCCACATTCTCCTAAGTCAGTGGTTCTCAACCTGTGGGTCGGGACCCCACTTGGGGTCGATCGACCATTTCACGGGGGTCGCCAAGCAAGGCTGTCCGCCATTTTTTTGTCCGCCATTTTTTCCCCCTTTTCCGGCGGGTGCCTTACCTCCCTTGGGCTGGGCCAGCTGGTGGTCAGCCTGCTCCGTCTCTGCTGCTTGCCAGCTACGCCTCGGCCGGCGCAGGGGGCGGAACCACGCATGCGCGGCGCTCCCGAGCAGGGAAAGTCCTCGACTTACGACCGGTTGGGTAGTCCTCGACTTACGACCGGTTTAGTCCTCGACTTACGACCGGTTGGGGTCGCGGCATTAAAAAGGTTGAGAACCACTGTCCTAAGTGAAGCTGCTGTAATGAACCCCCCATTCGTATTTGAGGGTAGGCTTATCACCAGCGTCCTGGTAGGTCCAGGTTCAAACAAAAACCAGTTTGGAAAAATCTTTTTTTCCCTTTCTAGGGCATATTTGAAGGGGGGGGGGAAAGGTCAGCTGCATTCTACCAAAGATGAAGAGGAAGGGGGGGAAAGGTCGTTTAGGGATTCCTTCGCTTGTTTCCACCCCCCACCCCCCACCCCGTCCCAATTAAAACCAGAGTAAAAATCACTCCGACCTCTCCCTGCCCTAGAAACACCTTGATGGTGCCACCACCCCTCACCTTTCTTCACCCCTCAAACCCGACCCCTACCGCTGGATTTGCACTCCCCCTTCTTTTCCCGGCTCCGCCGACGGACGAGTGACATCGCTTCACCCAGGAGAGTCCGAGCCACGTCCCCATCACCAAGCCCATTCCCCGCCCTTCCCTCTCCTGCTCTCAGGTGCCCAATGGTCCCTCAGCCCTCCCCCATCGGAGCGGACGGACTTTAAACGGCGCCGCCCTTTAAACCTAGGCCCACGCCAGCCTTCGGCCCTCGCTCAGCCGCCCTGCAATCCCTGAGCGCCACGCGAGACGGGCAGGGGGAGCAAACTCCGGACCACCTAGCTCAGGGGTAGGCAACCTCGGCTCTTTTATGACCCGTGGACTTCAACTCCCAGAATTCCTGAGCCAGCTATGCTGGCTCAGGAATTCTGGGAGTTGAAGTCCACGGGTCATAAAAGAGCCGAGGTTGCCTACCCCTGACCTAGCTGGTCCTAGCTGCTTGTCCGCCTCTCTTACCCGGCTTTTGCGCCTTTTGGAGATTATAGTTTTCTGGCCTCTGGCTGCGGTGCGCTGTGGGAAATGTAGTGAACGGGAAAGGGTGGTGCATTGTGGGAAGCAGCACCATTCCCCGGCCAGTAGCAGTATAAAGAAGTACGACAGTTTAGAGTGAAAAATGTTGTAGGTTTCATTGGCGCCCGTTTTCCCTTTTTTACCCACGGAGAGAGAAAACTACCCTTACAAACGAGGGGAAATTCCAAAATGTAAGTTTTGCTTTCCTTCGGTAGCAGCAAAAAAGATTAGGGAAGAGGTCATGCAGTTTCCGTACAAGTTCGTCCAGAGACCCTCGGTCAGCCTAATTTCTAGCGCTGAACGGAATCCGGGGGGGGGGGGGAAAGAGCCACCATAACCAATAGACTTGAGAGTGAAGAAAATATATATTTCTGTCCAATCACAACTGGATTAAAATGGTGAGTTTTCCGCTGTTTTCTGCCCGCACCGTACGGGCAGAATACAAGTGAATAAAATTAAAGCGGAAGCTGCAGGCTGCGCGCAAGTCTACACCATAAATCTACGCCCCAGATGGTTGGGCCAGACGGTCTCATGGGTAACGTAGTTTTAGCTCTGGCTGGGCCCGCGTGAGTCTCCTCCGCCTCCTCCAGGTCGAAGTAGTTGTAAGCGGGAGCTAGAGAAAAAGAAGAACGGGGCGCAGAGGGGCTTCTTGAAGCCGTACGGTGCAGGTGATGCCCGGCAGTTGAAGCCCGCGAGCGGGGGGGGGGGTGAGGAGGAGGAGGAGGAGGAGGAGAAAGAGAAGAGTAAAGGGAAAGACGAGCCGCGCGTGCGCAGAAACAAGCTGTACTGGCGGCAGCGGTAACAGCGGCGGCAGCGGCCGCGCTGGCGAGTGAAGTTGGGTGAAGGCGCTGCCGATAAAATGGTAGGTGGGGGGGGGGGATTGGGGGGATTTCCCCCACCTGGAACGAACCCCCTCCGCGCGCTCGGGGAAGGAGACGGGGAGAGCGGTGAGGCCAGGATCCTCCTGCGGGATGAGCAGGGTCTCCTCCGCCCGCGAGCAAAGGGCAGAGTGGCGGGCGCTCTTCTACTCCGGGCGCCCCCTCCCCGCCCGCCGCGTCATGGGGAGCTCGCGAGGGAGGGAGGGAGGGAGGGGGCAACGGGCGCGCAGGCTGCGAGAGAGTTGCGCAGGGAGCCTCCGCGGACGCAACGCGGCGGCAGGAGGGACGGGAGGGCTCCGCGGTTGCGTGGGGAAGGAGCTCCGGGCCGGGCAGGGAAAGCGCCGCCACCCTCGCCACGTACCTTTCCCTTTTTTGGGCAGGGGAGAAGGTGGCAGGTGGCTGCTGGCCGACCCTGCTCCGGGTTCCCCTGGCCCAAGCTTTGTCTTCCTTTCGCTTTTTATAGACCGGCCGAGGGGCCCCATCTCCTGTGGATGCCCCCCGAGATCTTCACCTGTTCTCTCAGGAGCTGGCTTAAAAGGAAAGCCTGTAGGCCCGGGGAAAGCCCCCCAAGGGAGGAAGGAGCCCACTCTCTCTCTCTCTCTCTCTCTTTCGGGGATTGCACTTTCCCTTCTCCTTTCACACGGTGAAATAGTTCCTTCGCTATTCCAGTCCCCAACCCTCTCCTTGCCCCCCCCCCCGCCACTTTTCTTTCCCTGACATCCCTTTCGGTGAGTGTCTTCTTTGATGGAGAACAAAATTTAAAAGAAGATCCCTAGTTGGGAGCAAAAACCCATTTGAACACCTGAAATTGCAACTCCCTCTCCTTTTTTAAACGTACCATTCTGGTTTCTTGCAAGCCGTTTTGATAAGCCCCGTTTTCACCCAAAAGAGAATTAGGAAACCTAGAGTAAATAAGAAATCGTGCATTCTTAAGTGAAAATAGAACTTAAAAGAATTAAATATTAAGTTTGCGTGGCAAATACAGAAATTAGGGTCTTCATTTTATTACGATGTCTTTTTTTAACACACTTGTATCAAGATTGCTGCTTTTATGCAATTTATTTAGACTCAGAAATGAAGAATCATAGTTGTGCAGGCCAAATTATGCTTGAAACTTGTTCATTTTCTTAACTAAAATGATTTGTTTGTAGAGGGGCATTCTTTGTTGAAGAGTCTTAAAGTGTGTAATAAATCTTAGGGATATTTTAGGTCCCTGTTAATTGTTCAGAAATGCCATCAAAACCTACATAGAAATGTTGTATAAAATTATACATTGACATTATTTTATCTTGGCTGTGTTTTTATAGGGCATATTTAAAAAGTGTTACTTTTATAATGTAAAGCAATATTTATGAAGGGCTTACTCCTGAAATTGCTTTTTTTTACTTGCAGCACCACTTATATGGCAACTAATGTGTAATCCTCTGCATGACTATTTAAAATAAGGCACAAGTAATTGTGTATAATTTTCAGCTTTAAACTTCTTAATCTATCACAGTATAATCACATATTCATATTATATTAAGAATGGGATACTTTTGGTCATTTATTGTAGGGTTACTGGTATCATTGTAAAGATTCTTTCACTGAATGATTTATGCATTTAATGGAAAGCCACTATGTAAAAAGTTATGTCTTTTTACATGGAAAACTAGAGGCATAAAGTTAAGACTGAAATGAATTGCCCTCAGATTTTTAATTTGTGTGTTGAAAATATTTAGGTTCAGTTAATTTTTCAGTTTTCAAAAGAAAATTGTCTTTTACTGTAATGAAATAAGATATATTTATTTTTTCTGAAATGAAATGTTATTACTCCAAAAAAAGAATACAATATTTTTTAAAGACAGGCGATTTTAGTAAAATTCTGAAACAAACATCTGGATTAGCTTCATTGGCTTTCCTGCTTCTTTTGCATCCCAAAGCATAAGCTTAAATCGGCTCAGAAGGACAAGGTCCGCCAGTTTATGGCAGTTACCCAGGCTGGTGAAAGGACTGCTATATACTGCTTAATGCAGAATGAGTGGAAACTAGAAGTGGCAACAGACAACTACTTCCAGAATCCAGACTTGTACTACAAAGAATCCATGAAAATTTCAATAGACAGAAAGAAATTAGAACAATTGTATAACAGGTACAAAGGTAAGGTTTACTTCTTCACTTTTTCCTTTGAGCTTGATTTCCACTTCAGTTTACACCTTCAGGGGAAAAAAGGGCTACAGTTCTAGTATATTTACTAAGAAGTAAGCCCTACTGAACATAGTGGGACTTAGTAAGCATGAACAGTATCAAACTATAAACATGAGTACAGTGATACTATTCTGTGTGTATATGTGTATGTGTGTTTAGATAGTATAATTTATTAAATGTAAAGCTTTCTCTTAAAAAAAAATCTAAAGTTTTAATTTAAAATATATAAACATCTGGGCACTAATGCAGATAGTCCTCGACTTACGACCACAAATGAGTTCCAAAATTATATTATTGTATTCCATCTCCTAGACCAGGGCTTTTCAACTGGTGGTACGCATACCACTGGTGTGTAGTTCAGCACCTGGCAAGTAGTACGCATAGGACGGGTTGAAAAGCCCTGTAAAAAAAAAAGTATAAAAGTGGATGAGGTGAAGCGGCGGCAGCACCGCACAGGCCTGTGGGAGAGTCAGCCGGAGCTGCGTGAGGTATCACCGGGACTCTGCTGAGAGTCCAGGATCGGTGCGCACTGCTCCAGCTGATCGGTGGCAGCCTTGTGGGTGGCAGGCAGCCGCACGCAGTCTTAGGGCAGAGATTCAGCTGGAGCTGCCTGAGGTTTGCCTGGGTTCTGCTGAGGGGCTCAGGAGAAAGAGATGCCGGCAGTGCTAACTCCCAAGAATGAGGGGCTCAGAGGCAGCTACAAGCAGGGGAGGCAGGGGGGGCGGCAAAGAAAGGAAATCAGACCTGATTGACAGAGAGCATAGTAATCCTGCCCCTACTCCGCAGAGGGCAGATCCCCATCATCCCCAGCCCGGTGGGGGTCTTCCTGCCCCACCATTGCAGACAAAGGGGGGCTCCGGTGAAGAGGAGGAAGAAAGTTTAAGCAAGCTTAGCAACCGGAGTCGAAATCCCCCCCAAAACAAATATGCTTCGTGGGTAACCTCCCAGCACGACAGAAGTGACCAAAACCTGCTGCATCCATCCAGCAGACAGGGGAATAAAAACCAAACACACACACCCCGCTGCCAATCCTCAACAGAAATTCTCACGACAACGTCCCATTTTATGACTTTTCTTGCCACATTTATTAAGTGAATCACTGCAATTGTTAAATTAGTAACAGAGTTCTTAAGTGAATCTGGTTTCCCCATTGACTTTGCTTGTCAGAAGGTTGCAAAAGGGGATCACATGACTCCGGGACACTGCGACCATCATAAATATGAATCAGTTGCCAAGCATCTGAATATAAATCACAAGACCCTGGGGATGTTGCAATTGTCATAAGTGTGAAAAATGGTCATAAGTCACTTTTTTCAGTGCCGTTGTAACTTCGAACAGTCACTAAGCAAACTGTTGTAAGTCGAGGACTTATCATTTTTTTCCTTTTTTTGGGGTCATTAAGTTTTTGACACCTTGCTAGGTGACTGGTGGTACTCAAATATTGCCATATCCTAAAAGTGGTACAATCTGTGAAAAGTTTGAAAATCACTGTCCTAGACCACCTGCTTGAACTACAAGCATAAATTGGATTGTCCTGAAAATGTGAATGCAGTTTAAACTTGTTACACCATTTTTATTGAATATTCCCAAAGATGCAATTTCCATACGAGTATTTTAGTTAAGATTGAGCAGTATGTTCCACTGAAATCACTGCTGAAAGAGTTAATGTACAGCATTCACTAGACTAGATCCATCAAGGAGTGCCTACTCCTATTTATAATGTTTCTTAATTTAGGTAAGGACAAATATATTTGTTAATAAGTATTCTCTTTTAAAGATCTAATCCAGGTAAAACATTGAATAATTTCTTATATGGATGTTCTGAAATATAGAATTATGTTCAACTATAAGAATGTCTCAGAGGTTGGAAGCTTTATTGAAACTCCTTTGTTAATTCTGCTTTTGAATTCCTATTGCTGCAAACATTTTAGAAAATAATTCAGTTATCTCAGAGACAGTAAAGTGGTTACAAGGAATAAATCATAAATGGAATTGTTATATTTTTAAACTATATGCTGATCATGGATTATAGTAAATTATTGGATTGGTGGGGTGATTATAATCCAATCAATTTTTCTCTGCCCTGTCTATTTCACAGGATTGTGACAATGAAATGAGAGGTAACCATACTTAGGATTCTAAGCTCCATTGAAGAGATCATAAATAGGATGAATGAATAACAAAATATTTTGAATACTCCTTTAGCTATATTGTATATTAATACACATGCATATTTCTGGATAACCATTCAAATACCTAGTTTTCTAAAAAAAAAAAGGTTCAGTCTTCAATTCAGAAGTTCTTGTTTGTACGATTGTACTTTGCCCATAGTGCTGCATATAGTCTTCATACCTAACAGAGGTCATTGCTGTTATCTTAATTCTTGAATATATTCCCTTGTTTCCTTGCACCATTAAAAAAAATCAAATCCACAAATATAATTATTTCCAAATATAGTTTATCTCTTCCCTTGCAATTGATTGATTTCTGTGCTAAACAAATTTTCTTTATTCAACAAGGGTATTTGTTAAAAACCTAAGAGAAGTGTGATTTGTTTATTACTGACATACAGTTCAATGAATTTTTCAATGGCCTGAATATAAAGAAAAAAAAGGAGACAAAAATGTACCTGTCTTATTGAATATTTATAGCTGTTTCACTGTTGAACTGTTCTTTATTTCCTTTAAAAAAATTTTCTGGGGGTATTCTATAGCTTTTTAGAAAGTCAGTAAAACAAGAAAATGGGTTACTTTTTCAATTTCACTGCAGCCTCAGGTTAGTGAGGGGATGTTAAATTCATGATTATTTCATTTCCATTTCTCGGACATCCCTCAGTTATTTGGCAATTCAGCTATACATTTTGTGACACAAAATAATTTTATTACATTTATTTTTTAATCCTTGTATAGCTGCTGAGGATAAATGATCAATTATGAGTTTTCTATGTTTAGTCCTATCAGTATTTTTCATATTCAAATGAGGGGGGTAGAGGTTGTCCTTGACTTACAACAGTTAATTTAGTGATCATTCGAAGTTACCAGAACACTGGAAAAAAAAGTAACTTATGACCATTTTTCACATAATCATTTCAGCATCCCCATGGTCACGTGATCAAAATTCAAATGCTTGGCAACTGATTCATATTTATGATGATGGCAGCATCCCAGGGTCATGTGATCATCTTTTGCAATTTTCTGACAAAGTCAATGGGGAAGCCAGATTCATTTAACAACCATGTTACTAACTTAACAACTGCAGTGATTCATTTAACAACTGTGGTAAGAAAGGTCACAAAAAGGTCATTTTATGTCTTGCTTAGCAACAGAAATTTGGGGCTCAATTGTGGTTGTAAGTCGAGGACTATCTGTATATAAAAAGTGGAAAAAAGATTACTTATGTTACACACTTACGGTAGTTATCTTTTTGAGTTAGTCATAATCCTTGTTTGTGATTTTAGTTCTTTTCCATAAAACTGGGTTTCCAAGTATATTTCTGAGGAAATAAATCATAAAGGCTGCATTTTATTTAATTTTTATCAAACATCTAAGAACAAGCTTCTTTTGGCTTTCCTCCCTCTGTATTTCCTTCCATGTATATTATATCTGCTCTGGAAAGTCCTGTAACTCTGAAATTGATTTGAAGATGCAATAACGGGGAAGGGATGAATATTAATTTCCACTGGTGGGTAATCTTAAATCTCCAATGAGAAGATAAAAGTAATGATAATGTATTTATTAGTATTTATAAATTTAGTTTTTTGGTAAGGTATATTTTTTAAAAAAGCATTAATGTCAAACTTCATAAAGGCACTTCATATAGGTCTGTGCTTGTTGGTGAAGGATTGAAAAGGACAATGGTGGACTGTAGGAAAGTTGTGCTATTCGGTGATTTTTGTGAACAGAAAATGAAAACAAATTAGTCTCAATGTCTGCCAAAGCTAACAGTACTGCCAAAGCAATCCTGGGTTTTTTTTCAGTTTGTTGTAATAGTTAAGGTGTTAGCCTAGACATCAGGACACTGTGAGTTCTAGTCTCACTTTAGGCATGAAAGTTGGCTGGTGATTTGCTCTCTCTTGAGACAACCTACTTCACAGGCTTTTGTGGAGAAAATAAGACAAAGGAGTATTATGTATATTCACCACCTTGAGTTACTTATAAAGTAATGAAAGCAGGATAAAAATCAAATAGATAGATAGACAGACAGACAGACAGATAAATGTAAACTTGTTTTTAAAGCTAAAACTCTACCTTAAATATGTGCTACACAGGTATGCACCTTTAATGATTCAAGGCCCTTTGACATTGTCCAATGTAGGTTTTTACAAAATCCTTTGTTATTTCTCAAGTACTTTAATACTCACCCGAAACTTTCTCAAGTACTTTAATACTCACCCGAAATATTCTCATTAGAGGCACATTTGCTTAATCTCCTACTAGCTTAAACTTTTGTTTAGCACTGATTCATTGGCCCTATTAATTCTCTTTGAAAACATTTATCAAGGTAGGAAATAAAAATTGTAATTGGTCTTTTCTTTTCTGTTTCTAGATTTAGAGCTAAATTTGAAATCTGTAAAGGAATTTTTGGCATTGCATGGCAGAAGGATTTGGGTATTAATTGTAGCCAATTCTCAGTGCTGGTTCCAACACAAGCTATTTATTCAGTCTTATTTGACCAATATGCTGAATGGCTTTTTCTTTGCCTCATTTCAACACTTTATCCTCTATAGTATCAGGTTAGAAATGTACAGCAGGATTCCATTCACCAAAAGAAACTGTCTTTGTGGTCTGAATGAACCTAAGACCCTAAGTTATAAATCTTTCCCATTTCTACAAGAATTTGGTTGTAGATATACCTTTAACATATCCTAGCAAAAATGAAATCTGTTATGAGGGAGAGATGGTTCTTTCTTACTCTCAGATCACAATGTTTCTATTACCAATAAAATTACTAAGTAGTTACCTACAGCAGTTTTTATAAAAAGGCGTAAATGACCTAATCTTGGAGTAGTGACATTATTAAATTGTATGTTGTAATTTAGTTTATTCTCATAAATTTTACATTGTATATTTTCTTACTTAATCTAGTTTATTAACGTTTTTTACATCGTAAGTTTTTAAGTCACATATGACTGACATGGTTTTTATCTTGCTGGTCATTGAGCATAAATAATATGTGTAGAGGTTTACCCTTAACTAATGCTTTGATGCAATTGTGAGTGTATTATTTTAACAACACTGATTTCTCAGAGCATTGCAAATGGTTTTCTTTGCATTTCCAAGCCATCTCCTGTCAATTACATCTTACATTCTTTAAAACATCCGCGCCATAGAATTGTTGTTTAGCATGGGAGTGGAATACTTGAAAATGTTGTTAAGACCTTTTCCTATAAGGATATGGGTACTCCGATTTTTTTGAAACAAAAGTTAGTCAGGCACATTCTGCCTTACCCAGATATCTAATATTTAACAGAATGCTTTATTTCCTTTGCCCTAAATAAGTACCTTTCGAGCTTTACATGGTTATCAGCACTTCAAGCACAGAGAGAGAAGTGCAAGTGATTAGTGGTGATGGAAATGGCTTCCCCCAAAGATGCATATAAGAAATAGTTAAAATAATTGATATTGGAATAGCTATAGCTTGAAACTTCTTCTTGCTAATTTCAGCTGCAGTACAGGTAGTGCTCAAATTATGACCACCAATGAGCCCAAAATTTCTGTTGCTAAGCGAGATAGTTGTTAAGTGAGTTTTGACCCATTTTATGAGCTTCCTTACCACAATTGCTAAATGGATCATTGCAGTTATTACATTAGTAACATGGTTCTTAAATAAATTTGGATTTCCCATTGACTTTGATTGTTAGAAGATCACAAAAAGTGATCACATTACCCTTCAGTCGTCATAAATATGATCGAGTTGCCAAGCATCTGAATTTTTATCATGTGTCCATGAGGTTGCTGAAGCAGTCGTAAATGTGAAAAACTCTCATAATTCACTTGTTTCAGTGTGTTACAACTTTGATCAGTCACTAAACAAAGGGTTGTAAGTTGAGGACCATCTGTAGTTAGGTTAAGCATGTGGTTAAAGAACAAGTATCACCTTTTTTACCTATATGCCACATAAAAGGAGGAAGGCACAATATGTAAACTGAAGCAGAAATACTTTCTAAAGGTTTAGCTATTTTCTCTGGGAGAATAGAACTTTTATTTTTGTTTTTATTTTTAGCTGGGAACAGGGTGGATTTGATTTAAATCAAGCCTATTTAAATCATGATTTAAATCACTAGTAAAAAGGCTTGATTTAAATCAACTCAATTTAAATAATAATTTTTAAAGAGCAACTGTCATCTCTGTCCCACAGTGGCTCCTCCTTTGACCCACTGTTGACTCCCCAACAGTCCCATTCACTTTAATGGGACGGCTGGTAATGCAGCAGTGACACAACAAGGTTAGGGACATGGCGGGCAACAGGTGAGTAGATGCCCGCTAACAGGCGCTGCTGTGATGGATCTGAAATGACAGGTGCTCTTTAAATGTAAGGACTCATTCTTGCTGGTAGTTAGAATCCTTAGTATTATTTGCAAACAAAATGAAGGTTTCCTATTTAGAATAATAAGCTGTCAGGTTAGTAAAACAGCAATATCAGAACCGATTTTAGGTTAATGGGTTAATCATACATAGTTGAAAAACTACTCAAATTCTTTTATTTAACTAAAACACTTAGAGCCTGGTATAGATGCATCTCTCTTCAAACAATCATACAGTTTGTAATGTACATAGATTTGCAAAACAATGGGATAAACGAATATTCCTGAACTTTGTTTTATGATTTATCTCATGGTTACTGTGAAATTGTGTGAATGCATCAATGCAGTGCATGTTATCTCAGCTTGAAGAGGTTGGATTCATTGAGTTTACCAAAAATGTAAATATTGCAGAGTATACAGCCCTATGCTACGTAACTAAGCTCCATTTCATGCCGAATAAACTAAATTATTAATGTATCTTAAATAGAAAACTATATTTAGATAGATTTTTACTCCTAAAGCATTTTATTAAAATAAATTTGATAAAAATAAAAAAAAACTGATTTTTTAATTTTTTTTAAAAAAATCGATTATTATCCACTCTGGATGGGAAATTGATTTGACAATCTCTGGCAGCATTCTTTACAAGGCTCTACTTGGGATAAACAAATAATATTTCAGAAGTGTAGCATGTGCAAAGAGGTGTCTTTTTTTAGCTGCTGATGTCTAAAGAATGATGGTGTGATATGAAGAAACAGAAGTCTGCCTATCAACCCACTAGAGACCTATGTTGCTTAAAATAGCAGGAACTTTTTGTTGAAATAATAGGGGTTAACAATTTCAGCAACAGTGATTCTAAACCCTAATCAGTCTCAAATTTTTTACTTTTCACCTCAGCAAAATGTACTCTATATTTCTCATATAAATTTACTTGCTCATATTGGAAGAAAACCACAGTGTTGTTAAGACCATGTGTTTTTATGTTTGACGGTTGTGCTTTAAATATCAATACTGTTGCTATAATTACTACAATTTTAAATAAAATGAACCTTTCTATATACAGTATACAAAATTGCCATTAACTCCTTTTTTGACCTGATTTATATGATTATATTTTTTAGGTAGTAAAAGAGTTGAAACTATAAAGTTATAGTTTTAAAAATCAGAATAACATTGTGTGATTATGAAAAGGCTACACATCTTTAATGTAAAATGTAACATAACATCCTGTTTTGTTTTTTGTTTTCAAATACAGACCCACAGGATGACAATAAAATTGGCATTGATGGAATTCAGCAATTTTGTGATGATTTAAGTCTGGACCCTGCTAGTATCAGTGTTTTGGTCATAGCATGGAAATTCCGGGCAGCCACTCAGTGTGAATTCAGTAAAAAAGAATTTGTAGATGGCATGATGGAGCTGGGGTAAGTATAACAGTTTTTATCAGAATTCCATTTTTTTCAATATCAAAATAGTTTATATCAAAACTGATTTTGTCAAATTGGTTAAAAATTCAATTATTTGAAATATACAAAGAATTATGCAGGTATCTGAAGCATGCTTGTGGCATTAAAATGTAACAGTAACTTACCTAATTCGTTATGCAAGGACTATAAAAATGTTTTGACATAAGCCTATGGTGCATAAATACCTTAAAATTTATAAGAATAATCCAGTTCCTCAGTTCTGAATTTATTCCCATCCACAAACCATATTTTGCATTCAGTTGGAGCGCTTTCTAAATAACTGACTCACTATTTCTTTCAACTGAAAACTAATTTATTTATTTAAAGTGGTCTTGCTGAAGGCAGGCAGTTCTGGGAGCAGCAGTCTTTCTATTTGAGGAGATTAAAACACAAATATTGTGGGATACTATTAATATATGTTTAATTGATTTCAGTGACAACTGGTTACAGATAGTCTCAGCTTAAAATGATTCCTCCCAAAGCTATATTTTTTAAATTATAATGTCCATTTGCCATTTGGTCATAGAATCACATTTTGAGCACTTGGCAGCTGGTTTAACTTTGTGACTGTTTGCAGTGATTTGCAGTCATGTGACCATGATTTGTAGTATGTTTTTTTCAGTTTCTGGCATTTGATTCTGGTTTGCAGCAAAAAAATATCCATTGAGGAAAATTGATTTGCTTAGCAACAGCAGTGTTTACTTAAGAATTATAGTGTTTGTTAAATTACCACCACAAAAAATGTCAAATAATCAGGTAGGCACATCATGCCTTGACTTACAACTGCAATGTCTTATAATTCCGGGCTCAATTAATTTGGGGACTATCTGTATTCTTGGTATGTATTCAGCCCTGACTCTCAACTCTGATTTAGACATTATTATAGCTATAGTTTAAAAGGGTAATATTAATTAAGGGTAATTAATGAATTACTAAATTAATTATGTGTTCAACATATGGATTAAGATGACTAAAATGCCTGGAAAAATAAAAATGTCATTGGCTCTAACCCCCCCCCCCCCCCAAAAAAAGTTAGTACCAAGTATAATTCACTCAGAATACTTTTCCAGAGATGAGTCTTCCACTGAAAAGGCCCATTCCCAAGTATCTGCTGTAGACATCTTGGCCTATAAGGCATCCAAAGCAAAGTCCCTGAAGATGATCTCAGATGATGGATGGGAACATACAATTAATACTGTTATTTCAGGCATTAAGATCCCAAACTATGAAAACTTATACAAATTTTTACTAATACCTTGAATTACGAGCAAACTGGAGCTGCCAATAACCATGTAAGATAAGTTTACTTTCATACTTTAGTGCTAATTCCAATTCATACCCTGGCTGAACTATTTAATACTAATTGTAGTTTTTGGCCCACCTTGAAGATTAGTCTCATATAAAACACACAGTAATTTACATAAAACATTATCAGGGCATAAATTAGCACAGGCAAACTGTCTGTGTCAAAATAGCACTACAACTCACCCAGATTGATATAGATTTTTTTTAAATTAGGAAGAATGCAATCTCTTTTAAAATAGGCTGTACATTACTCATCTAGACAAATAAACCATCTACCAATAGCATCTCTATGTCTTGACTGAGCTTTCTTGACTGTCACCCAATTACTTTGACCAAGTACAGCATTTTGTTTCTTCACTGGATTTTATGAAAACAAGAATGTTGTACATCAGCAACATAGTAATATTTTACTCTAAATTTCTGAATGACCTCGCTGAACAGATTAATGCAGATGTTAAACCTTAGGGAAGATAAAAGGGAATTCAGAAGGCTATACTTATTCAGATCTAGATCTGAATTTTTTCATCATAGTCTTTATGACTGAAGGCCCGCTCCTTCACTGATGAAGTTCAAGTTTATTAAAAAAAACATAAAAAGAGATTGGAATGAAAGGTATCAAACAAACGTTACTTCTAAAATGCAAATGCGCTACAGTATGACAAAATATCTCTTAAGTAGCTTATAACCTCCACCCAAATACTCCCATCTTGCCAGATGTAATAAGCTATAGTAGCTAAAGTCAAGTGAGGAGGTAAATCTCTATCAAGCATTTTGTCATCAGAATTTAACAAATGAAAGTCATAAAAAAAGACTTTTATAAATTGAACTGTCAGAAATGCTGAGTCTTAAGTATATGTATAATTGATTTTATCCTCAAAGCCAGCACACCACATTGTATTATCAAGGATTCTGTGAAACTTTATGCTGAGCCATTCTTAGTAATGCCCAAAGCACGCAGAGAAATTCTGGTTCTTTACCTCCATCCCTGCCATATAGTAGTCTTTAATAATGAGCTCTTACTAGTATTTAATCAAATTTTGATTTTTTTTTTAACTTCTATATATAACTGCCTTCCAAATTGCTTATTGTGTCAACTGCATAAGTCACATCTGCATTTACAGAATAATCAAGACCTTTGACAGGAGCATCCATCATATTAGCTAAAAGATCTAGAGTTTTCTGGAATCCATTGAGATCTATTCATTCCAAGGAGGATTATCCTGGTGTTTCCTCAGCGAAAGGAATAGTTGCTGTAACTCTAAATTTCAATGGGAAGTGGTTCTGCCACAGCAAGGGAACAGCTCCTCCAACTTCAGAGATCCAATCACCTTTCTAATGTCTGAAGAGGCCAAGGGATGTAAGATCATATACAGTGTAAATAGGGAGGCCAAGCAAATTTATAAGATTTGCCTGTGTTTTATTAAATATAATGAGACCTTTGTGCAGAGTTTGTCAGAATGTGCACAATATTAAAATTAATAAGTGTGCCAGAATATTGTATCATTTTTCCAAGAAATCTTATTAGTTCCTTGTACATAGAACAAGAAGCCACAATAAAATCTAAATTTGGAGAAGTAGAATTGTCCCAAATCAAGAAGAAATGAAATAGTTGTAATTGTCCTTATATCTTTTAATTGGTGTAATGCTCTAACATTTGTTATAAAAATGGTATTAAATTGAAATAAAAATGGACATGGATCATTGAACATTTACCAGACAGTGGATGAACGCAAAAAGTGACATGGTAGTACTACAATTACACATGCCCACTCAGGATGGAAAGGTGGATTTACAAAAATATATTGGTCCAAACTGCAGTACTATAGCAAAATACTAGATGAAATACAAGTATTTGTTGAAGTTATCATTTCAAATATCAGCACTATTCAGATGAATATGATGATAAAGCGAAAGTAATGTGTTTAATTTACACAGAAAATAGATTATATGAATGGCAAGATGGGAAGGGATGAGACATGGAATTAAAGTTGAAGGTCGAAACACTAACAGTTTGAAAGATAACATTAGTTTCTAGGGAACTTTCACTAGGGAAAGTGAAAAAATTGGCTAAATGTTAAATTTTAAGAAGATAGGAAATGACATCCACTGGACTAAATAAAGATTGATTGTCTCCATTAAACAATGCTCACTAAACAAAATCTTACATAATTAGAGAATATCATGTCAGCAAACTAGTAAAAACAATCATGCTTGAGAAAGTTGAACAAAGTAGCAGAAAAGAACAATAAATGTCATCAAGAAATAAGAGTGCCTTAAAAGACCCATAGATTCTCACTGATTGCGATGGCAGGTGTTTTTCCATAGTCACCATGGATTGTAGCTATGTTGATGTCACCTAACCAAATGGTTATACTTACCCGTTGTGTTTAAATAAAACCATAGCTGATTTAAATTTCCCAGCAAATGCTTAATTGTTGATCTTACACCTGTACAAAAAGCTGTAATTCAGTTACAATCCTAGGACAAGTAGTTTGTATACAGATCAGATATCTAATCCTCAACTTATGACCACAATTAGAACCAGAATTTCTGTTGCTAAGTAAGACAATTGTTAAGCGAGTTGTGCCCAATTTTACATCCTTTTGGCCACAATTGTTAAGTGAATCACTGTGGTTGTTACGTGAATCATGAGGTTGTTAAGCAAATCCTGATTCCCCCGTTGACTTTGCCAACTGGGAAGGTCACAAATGGTGATCCCATGACCCTGGGACACTGCAGCTGTCAATTGCCAAGTGACAGAATTTTGATCATGTGACCATGATCCTGCAATGGTTGTAAGTACAAGGACTGTTTGTTGTAAGTTGAGTACCTGTATAAGACAATACTGAACAAATATTATAAAATCTCAGTATGACTTGCTTGTGCACCTAAAAATAAAATACACTAATAATTAAATTTAAATAATATTAATGCTGTCACAAGGATGTGATTTTTGCCCACATTGCTTACTAGGAAGTCAGATGAATTTTCTTGTTTTTTGCTCACTAAAATTGGACTTTATCATTATCAGAAGTACAGTAAGTGGAGAATGGATAGCTGCCTATGGTGATTTTGTTATAAGATGATGATTTCTTAGTTAAGAATTACTGTTTTCAATTTTACATATATACTTGATCTACTTTATCTATTGGCAGAAAAATAGCATAAAACAATAGTTCAAGTTAAATTACAGTATGAGAATGTTAACATGGAAGTAGAGACTATTGTAGGAAACTAAGCTGAAGAGTGTGTTATACCTTTATCGTATTTATTGACCACATATAAATGCCCTTACACCATATTTTAATCCTGATAAGGGTAAAAGGCCTTTATTTTACTGCACTTATTATAGCTGCCTATTTGCAAAATCTATATGTAATAAAAATGAATATGTATTTTATGAATTATGCAGCACCAGCTAAATGAAATATTATGGAATAATATAAGTTTATTATATTAACATCAACTGAATTAGTCTTAAAATGGAACTATTTCTTGTATATTGCAATTTCCCATTTTTAAACAAATATTTTATAACTTTTATATTTATATTTCAAAATTCTAAAACAATATAATTGATACTGAATAAACTGAAAAGTAGCATCTTTTTACCAGGTGTGATACCACAGACAAGTTAAAAACACTTTTGCCAAGACTGGAACAAGAATTAAAGGATCCAATGAAGTTTAAAGATTTTTATCAGTTTACTTTTAACTTTGCTAAAAACCCTGGGCAAAAAGGTTTAGGTGAGTTTTTTTTTTAATTATTGTGTTTTCAATAAGAGATTTTATAATATGATTTAACAAAATGAAAGCTTAGGTGAGACTCACTTGTAAATTTTTTTAGGCGAGATATTAGGTTGGCAGGGAAGGCAACATTATTGTGATCCATGGCTAAGTGAATGGTTTAACTTACATGTTTTGAATAATAAATGTCACATTATTATTTTAAAAATAGACAAATATCTTGATAATGGAATAGTATATTACAGTTTTTTCTTAAGTAGAAATCAATATATTAGCCATTATCTTTACAATAATAGTTTTTAAAATCTCAGTTCTTACAGCTTTTGGCAATTCTGTCGAGTAGAATTTAGGATATTCAGTCAAAACATGTGGACTTTTATGATGTTCCAGAAACGAATTTCTTTTACAATATTCTTTCTCTTTCTGGTCTCTCATACTAAATTAGCATACATGTTGTATATAAATCTAAGTTGCTACATCTCAAAGACAAGTTTGTACATTTCAGCAGACTCTGGTGGCTTTTCTTTCTTTTTCTATATAAAAACATTTGTTTCAGTTTTTCATTCATTGGCCCCTTTAGCTAAGGCAATGATGGATAGGTTTATGGTCTGTAGGGCCCTTGGTGCTGTGAGCTTGGTTGTTTTCTTGCAGACATTTCATTATCAAATTAGGTAACATTATCAATGCTAGAAGAGTGGGATTTGCTCTTATTTTATATACTAATAGCTTGCCCTATCTGTTAGTGGGGGTGGTCTTGGTGGTTGTTTACCTGTTCCCTTGTTTGTCTGGGTTGGTAGTTCTTGATCGGGGTATTATTTGCTTCTTGATTATTGAGTATTAATCTTCGTGTTAATCTCTGCTCACCTGGGTGTTGATTGCTGATGAGGTGTTTTGGTCTTTTTTGTTTCCTTTTTGTTTATTGTTTCTTTTGAATGGTATGTAGATGTTGTTTATTTCTATGTGCCTGTTGATGGCTGATTTGTCTATGTACCAAACTTAGGAACTCTTTGGCGTTTTTGGACTTGGCTTCACAGTTCCCAAGTTAAATTATGATTAAGTCTGATCATATGTTGTGAAATTAAGGAGTTTTCATTATGTCTTCTAACTGCTAGTTGGTGTTAATGGGTGAGCTTGGCTAGTCTTCTGTCTATTTGTCCTACATAGTCTTTGCCCTGTGGGTTGTAGTTGACTCCTGCTTTTCCTTCTGGGGCTGTTGGTTCTTTTGGTTTACTTAGGATGTTTTGGAGGACTTTAGTTGATTTGTATGCTACTATGATGCCATATGGTTGGAATAGTTTAATTTTTATCTTTTCTTTGCACATTTATGAATTAAATGTGTTTAAATATTAAATGTTTAGAGGCTGTGTTAAATGTTTCAGTTTTCCAGGACCTTAAACTGTGCATCCTGTGTTAAGGCAACTAACTGTGTTCTAGTTCTTATATATTATTATATATAAATGGTTATATTTGATAAAAGAAATATATCATAGACAGATTAAGCAAAGTTGGAATCCAGTTGGACTGCACATGGATAAAGCTAGTCTGGTTTAGAATTTCTTTCTATTTAATGTGTACAAACATGGCATTAGAAACAGTAGTTATGACAGAAATTGGAGCTAACTTTCAAAATTCAGATCCTCTCTTAAAATAATCTAATGCACCAAAGGAATGCTAGCCTTATCTTTTAGAGACATATACGGATTGTGAATGCCATGCAAAAGATAGCACATGCTATCCTGGGAAGGAAATATTTCAAGTTTACACTGAACATGCATTTATATACAAAACAAATTACGGTATTGTTGTCATATTTGTTGTTTGTCACAACAAAATGTGATAAGAAAAGACTATAGTTAGTAGGTATTTTTGAGAAAGCAGTATGATAATCAAATATAATACAAACCCACTTTTGTAATCTTATTTTGGGGGATTTTTAGCTGCTTGGAATTGACTTGGTAAATTAGGAAGAATTGTCACTCATGGCAAATGAGCATTGCTCTTAGATTCATTCTCATGGTTTTATTCCACTAAATACTTAAATATCACAGTTACTTAAGTTAAAATTAAAATTGATTTGGCATACCACTTTTGTAGATTGCTTCAAGAAAGTCTACTCTAGAATTTAGAAGTTGCTTAGAGTTTTTGGAATTCATTGGTTAAAGAAAAGCATATCATGTTATATATAATATTGTAGCTACCATTGTTTACCTTGTAAACAAATGATATATCAAGTGAAATGAGTACAGTATAGTCATCGTGCATGAACAATTTTCAAGGAGGACAATCATTTGTAGATTTACAAGACAAATGGTTACAATGTCATAGTGCAATAAAGGTATTTCCTTAGTGTGGTACCTCAGCACATATCTAATATTTTACCATAGACGCCATTAAGCTTTGACCATACTATTTTAGGGACTGGATGATCCTTAGAAATGTATGCAGACAGTTGCATAGTGATGGTTGCCAAAACTATTTTTCCCCCGTTTATAAACAAAAGAAAAATTTACTGTCCAGTATATGTAAAGGAAACAGTTATTCCTGTTATGTCCATTTTTCATTGTAGACCCGATTCAGATTTAAAACGCCTGGTTTAATATGCCATGCTTTAAGCCCATGTTGTCATATCTATTTGGCTGCTCATTCCTTAAGCTGAAAGTTTATGTAGCTTTTGATTTTGACTTAAGTTTGGAATAAATATGCAAATTGAACTTATGTTTTGTCTGAGATATTTAAAGTATCAAAATATGGAGAAAAGATGGGCATATCTGTACAAGGCTCCATGCTTATTCACAATACACTATAATTTATTAAAACAAAAACATTCTCAAATTTGTCCTGTCTTTGGTTGGCATGTTATTTGATAATGCATTTAATTTAAAAAAAAAATTCAAGCAAGTATGTACTATTAAAATTTTCAGCTGTTCCACTGATTTGTTTTTATTGGTATGGGCTATCTATCTATCTATAATTTATTTATTTATTAAATTTATATTCTGCCTTTCATTCAGGAGCTTATTGTCAATGTAATTTCTATTCAGAGACACAGATATTAGTACTCAAATGTCTATTCTGTTTTGTGCATACTTTCCACTGATTGAGTTGGGGGCAAAAAGCTGTCTCAATAGGTATAGTTTTATTTTTTTTTAATGAAGGATTATATATTGTCAACTTCCAGTGGAGGCATGGCAAGCTAAACACATCTCTGTGGAGAGTGAAGATAACAAGCACGGCAAAGACCAAAGAACCGGTGAGTAGACCAGTTCTTTGGAACCTGTCCAGATAAGAAGAAGACCGGAGATCACTCAAATGTGATTTGGATGGTTTGTCCTTGTGAGGACACTGCAAGATAGTGGTCTCTAATAGATCTGAGTGCCAGGAAACAAAGGAATTAATCATCAAGCTCACACGCACCAGCTGGCACCTTTAAGGACACTAAATTTGCTAAACTAACTTCTAATCATATGTGGAAATTGCTTATTTAAATATCTTCAGTCTAAAAATCACCTGGTGAGTTTATTTCTAAACAAATCAAAAATTAACTCAATTTGAAATAAATGGATTTTTGTGAGAACCAGAATTTTGACTATTTCCAGTCATAACAAAGATAAGAGACCTTTTGATTTAAATTGGACACCAGAGGGGACAAATGTTCCGGGGGGAAAAAAGAAAAAAAACTTGCCTTTAAGATTGTGATTTACAAAAAGATACAAAATACTATACCAATTGAAATATTAGAGATATTTGAAGTATGGGGCCAGAAATTAGTAGCGACAATATCAGTAACAATGTTTGCTTCTAAGGATTGAGTTGGCCTAAAAGATGTTGATGAAGGAATGACACATGTGAAAAAAAAGTTTGATGTAGTAATACTGGAATCAGAAATAGTGGATTTAAAAAGTGTGAATTACAAAACAGACAAAAGATGCAAATTGGAAATACAAATGATAGGAAAAGTGTGGATTACAAATCAGACAAGAGATGCAAATTGGAAATACAAATGATAGGAAAAGTGTGGATTATAAAATATAAAGAACAACCCTGATAATGACTTTTTATTGAATATACAAAAGAAGCTAGTTAAGGTTTTGAAAAATCAAAAGGGAAATACAAAAAACAAACCTGGATAATGACTTTCCGCTGGATTTACAAAACAGATCTATGAAAGCCTCGAAGAAGTCTTTGGGATAGGAAAAAGACATATAACATTTGAATGAATCAAAGATCAAGATTGTTGCAAGTAGAAGATGGAATATAAAGCTGGTTTTTTTGATCAAGGTTAAAATAAAGCTCTGGTTTATTTTTTATAAAGCTCTGGTTAACTGCAATGGACTTTTTGCTGACCCCAGAACTGCAAAGTTGATGATTTATGGTTTTGCATATAGAAGGGATAGATTATGGGAAGAAGAAATACATATTTGTAAATTTATAGGGAGGTGATAAGTTATCAAATTTGTTTTTCCTTCTGATGAAGATTGGAAGTCACTTCTTTTTACATATTTCTTTTTATATTTCTTTTTACTTCTTTCCTTTTTTCTGTTTTTCTTTTTTATTCACTTTTTATTTTTATTTTTGTGAGTTTAATTGATAATTGATTTTTCTATTGTATTTAAAAATCATTAATAGAAATTAAAAATACATTTTCAAGTAAGCTTCACTGCAATGTATGCATCTAGGGAAAATATTAGCATAAGTAAGAGTATGAAAATATTTGTCTCGTTTATATTGACAAATCCAAATTCTGTTTCCATAAAATTATTTTAATCTTAGGAATAATAAAGAATGATCTGGTTAATTCATGAAAGTACATGCAGAATAAATAAAGATTAGTATGTATATTTGTAAAAATATGCATTGTTTTGGTAATCTCTCCCCAGATTTCAGTTTGTGTACAGTAGAGATAGCTCAAAATAATGAGCAGTGCACTTGTATCAATGATAACCTCTGAGAAATACGTCTGATAAATTTCAATATAAGACTAGAACGCTGTGTAGTCTTTTACTCACATTCTTCTAAGTAAACATGCATTGGACTATTATGTAAAAAAGAAAGTTTTTAGTAGAATAGTTGGGGTACATTCTGAAAAATGAGATAAGACAGGAGAAAAACTATTCTGTGATAGTTGAAATAAATATGGTTATTCTCCATGTATTTAATAATTTCCTTTTCTGTCACATTCAACATTACAACTTGGGAGCTCGTAGTAAAAGACTGTAGTAAAAGGGTTGATAATTTGCATGAATAAGGTGAAATGTTGTTTGAGCTATAGTGTCATAACATAATAACAAGGAAGAGTGATGTTTTGTATATCACACATCTAATATACAGCATGGTAGGACAAACGAGGCCGTGAGACCTCATTAGACCCATTCCGTATTTACAGGCCTTATGCGTATTTATTTTTAAACCTTGAAATGGCTTAGAATTTGTACCGGCACAAACTGTGTTTTTTAAAAATGTAACTTAAAATCTATAGAACTACAGATAGTCCTTGACTTACAACCATTCACTTAGTGACTGTTTAAAGTTACATGGCACTAAAATATGAATTATGACAGTTTTTTACACTTACAACCGTTGCAGCATCCCCATAGTCACGTGATCAAAATTTGGATGGCAACTGGTTCATATTTATGATGATTTCAATACCCTGGGATCATGTGACCATGTGTTGCGACCTTCTGACAAGGAAAATCAATAGGGAAGCCAGATTCATTTCATCTGTTATTAAATTAACAACTTCAGTGATTCACTTAACAGCTGTGGCAAGAAAGGTTATAAAATAAGGCAAAACTCACTTAACTATCTTTCTTAGCATCATAAATTTTGTGCTCAATTGTGGTCGTAAGTCAAGGGATTACCTGTACTGAATTTTCTTGCCATATATAACATAAAACCACATATTTTCTTTCATACTTTTCTGCCTAGGTGGGGATATTGGAAACTCTAATAATGTGGATTATAAAATACATTTATGTCTTTCAGATCTAGAAATGGCAATTGCATATTGGAATTTAGTGTTATCAGGAAGATTTAAATTTTTAGATCTTTGGAATAAATTTTTATTGGTAAGTACCCTGCAGGAGTATTCCAAGTGTGTTTGTGCAAATTCTGAATAGGAATATAATAAATTTGTGTAACAGATCATATGGGAAGAAGGTTTGTGCATTAGAGTTTATTGATAGCAAATTGGGGGCAATTCACCAATGTGTCATCTGCATAATTACATAATTAAGATCATTTGCATCAGTTGTGCAAGCTGCTTTGAAAACTACATATTTTGTCCATTATTTCTGGGTCAATTTCAAAATAATGGATTTTGTCTATTACAAAATTCTTTTGATTGGGGTCCATAAAGTTGATGTTTTACAGTAATTTTACTGTAACTTGTAAAATTATTGCATCTTGATTTATTTTAGTCTCCTACTCTAATAATTCTGGTCAGTATCTTCTCAATAAAGATTTTACTAAATCTGTAAATCTAAATTGAATTGATAACTAGATTTGTTTTCTTACATAGGAGCATCATAAAAGATCAATCCCTAAGGATACTTGGAACCTACTTTTAGACTTTGGAAATATGATTGCAGATGATATGTCAAACTATGATGAAGAAGGTAAGTGATGTAGATATTCAGACTTAAATATTGTTTTGAAATATTGTCTTTAAAAATTCTACTTTTAATTATATACCCGATTAGCAATATTTGGAATGTAGTTATTAAGCGGGTTGGCAACCTTCTTCTCCATTGGAGCCAGAAGCCATGCTATTTTCACTGTTCCTCCTGTGCTGAGGTGAATGAGTGTCACCAAAATGGCTGTCGAAGGAGGTGGCAAACACTCCCTCCTTCTCTGTTACAGGTCAGGTAAATATATTTCTTTTTGGGACAATGGGCCAGATGATTATGGGTGGTAGATCACATCTTGCCTGTGGGTCATAGGTTGCTAGCTCTCACATAATCAGTCAGATTAATTTGGTTTCCATTATTTTAGTGACTTCCTATGAATACGAGTTAATTTTTATTTGTTTATAATTTTTATAAATTTTATTTTCTATTGTATGTATGTATGTATGTATTGCAAAGAATTGTCATTCTAAAATGTAGCTAATGTACACTGTATTTAAATTAGGTGTTAAAAGTCTTTTTTCAGATTATTGTTATATTTTCCCATGAAGAAGATGCTTTAATTTTATAGATTTAGATTTATAGGGCTGCCCATCTTGCCATAATGACTCTGGGGAGTTAGCAATAAATAAAAATACCATACAAACTAAAAAAATCATAATGACTATTAAGATAAAAACAAATCTAATCAAATAAAAATACCTCAGGGGCTCCAGGTAATTTCTTGATTCCCCCATGTGTGAGAACACATCAAAGTCTGTCAGGCTTTTTGGAAAGTCCAGCAGGATTGGGATCAATTTAATCTTGGTGGTTATGGTATTCCAAAGGGCAGGCAATGTGACAGAAAAACTACAAGTCCAAGAGAACCTTTAGATCACAGGCCTGGGCTTTCAAAGGGAGAGCCACCTCATCCAGAATCAAAGTTGGAGCTTTTAAAAAGGTTTATAATTTTTGAATAATGATTCTACCTTACTGGGATTCAGCTTGATCCTTTTTTGACCAGCCTCCAGTATCAGGACAGGACATCCACTGCATCTCTTGTGTAATCCAGCTGAGAGAGATATACTTGTGTTCATTAGAATTTTGATGGTATGTGTTCACAACCAACAAATGACTTCTAGCACTTTTACGTAGTTGCTAAATAATGTGAAGAAGAGGACTGAGCCCTCAGCCATTCTCTTCCCTATTCCTGTTGACTGGAATTGCCTGAGAAGAATAGAAATGGGGCAGTAATTGACTTTAGTGGTACAGATTACTATAAGATTAGATTGCTGTAAATATTCAGAGCCTTTATTCAAAATTGTTTAATTCGTCTTTAGGAGCGTGGCCAGTCCTAATAGATGATTTTGTGGAATACGCAAGACCAGTAGTCACAGGAGGAAAACGTAAAGTTTCCTAACCATGACTTCTCAGTGGACTAATTTTGCAGTCTGAACTGCATCGGGTAATGAAGACTTTTGGCCAATAACTGTGCACACACTGTCTCCGATTTCAAAAGTTGAGGTGGGATGCCACTGACAAAACAGAAATCGCTACTTCTGCTGCAAGAAAATGATGGCTGACTCATGGACACGGCAAGAAGAAATTCAAAAGATAGCCCAGGCTATCTGTAGGATACTGGCTTCAATTACTGTACTGGTTGTATTATATAGGATGTAGATTTTGCATGATTTTATACTTTGGAAAAGTTTAACTAGAGGCCATTTTAGTAAAATTTTAACAGCACAGCATGCCATTCAGTTCATAATACAGGGTGAACACCAGCAGTTACATAAATACAACTGTATTATATTGTACTTATATTAAAAGCAGTATTTGTGATATATAAATTAAATCTCTAAATCAAACATGTGGTATGTGGTATTTTTATATATGTCTAAAAGATGTTGAGAGAATACAATGCAATATTTATTGATTTATTTTCCTGATGCAGGATTCTGTGTTTATAAAAAAATTTATTACAACCTCCATTTAAAAAAAAAATGTTTTCCTCATTCCAATGCCAAATGAAGTTTGTACTCCTCATTCACACGATTTAATGGTTTGTTTGTGGAAAGCAATTTCCATACACCCAGATGCTTCTATTTCTCTTTTTTTTCTCTTCCTGGAGGTTAATTACAGTGAGAAAAAAAGACTTTTTTCAGGAACCAACTTTTGATGACAACTCTCTAAGGGACATCATTCTCATTGCCAGACTTAAGGAAGTTTTATCAGTCCTGCTTCTCTAACTGCTCTCCATAAGGAAGCATTGTTGGGGCACAAGCCAGAGCCCCCCTGCTTTGCTGTTTTCTGTCCCATTGCATATCACAGTGGTCCACTGCTACCTGCCCTTTCTCAGTCACTGCCTACTCAGGCCCTCTTCCTAGCAGCTTTCCTGCCTGCCCCCTGAGCACTTTCATTCCTTCCCTCTCCTTCTTAGGAAGTAAGACAGTTGTAAGAAGGATTCAGGGATGCCTCTTACTCCTACCTGCAGTTTGGGTAGCACTTTCTTGGAAAAACATGCCCTACTGTTTAGACGGCTTTCCCAAATAATAGACAAGATGGTTATTTTGGGATGCAGCCTGGATTATAATATTGTTATATCCAAAATTGACCATAGACAGCTCCATTAAAAGGGTGACTGCAGCAACATGGCTTTAAGCATCAGCAACCTTGGCATGTATTTAATAATAAAGAAGCCTTGATTATTTTAAATATACCGAGTGAAGTGCAGGCACATTTTAGCTCAAATTAAATTCTGCTGCTATCACTGTCTGCTTAATTTTCAACCAAAATTGAAGCTACTTAAAAATATCAGGCAGAAATAATTGTGCAAAATTATTTTGTGGTTTGTATTAAAGTATTCTCAGGGTGGTAAGCAACTTCTAAAGGACTAGTCAGAAAGAAATAGCATGTTGCCTACTAGTGGTTATTGACTCAGGATCCCGACCGAAAGTGAATTGCTTCTGTGCTAGCACTACCGTATGGCTTTCCTTTTGTCTGGCTTCAAATAATAAAAGGAATGGCAAATGTAAAAAGTGGCTGTTGTGCCTCCTATATAGCATAGGTGATAAAAATAGACATATTTTTAGATCCTGCATAATTTTTTAAATTCTGTCTTCCACATGATTGTTAAAACTAACTCTGCTCTTCATTGTGTAACTGGTCATTGTGAAAACAGACACAGAGAACATGTATGCTAAATTCAAAGTGGAATTATGCATGAATTTTAAAAAACTTCAGCATGGTACAGTGTAAACTGCAACTTAAAAGCAATCACTTTAATTTTTATTTCGAGGGTTGGAAACATTAGCTATAGAAATGTGAGAAATGGGTTATCTCTCATTCTACCACTAGATGTCAGTAACTCAGTTATTTTTCATTTTGTTGCTCTCAGACAAATATAGCAATACTAAAGGCTACTGTACTACTTTGTTGCATCCTCAAATACAACAGTATCCCTCACTGAACTTCTTCAAATGAATTTTTTTTTAAAAAGAAAGCTTTACAAAGGTTTGGCTTTGAAACTCATTAAATGTGATATTAAACATTCTTAAAATTAGTTTTAATGTTTTCTAATAGTCATCTTTACAGTTTATTCTTTTAATTCAAGAGCTAAGGAAACAATCACGTATTCCAGACGTTACCATTTTTTTATTAGAGTTAATTTATTTTCTCTTGCATTCCTATTATAACAATATCAAACTATTCATATTGGGGGTTTTAAGAAATGTAAACTTGTAAACTTTCCTACAATGAGCAATATTCTAAAATGTAACAGTAGCTAAAGTGAAGATAAATATTTCCTCCTATCATTGCAACATTGAGGTTTCTATGCTTATAGGAAATGAAAAACCAAGATTGAGCAAAGGTGGTTACTGATGGTCCTCACACACAGCTTGTAAAGCTGATTGAATTCAACTGCTGATCTTGTTGCAGCATAAATATTATGAGGTTTGTTGGAACTGTTTTATTTGAAACAAAGTTGTGCATTCACTTTTTACTAGTGGAATATGTTCGTTTACACTTTATACGATTTTATACTCTTCAATCAGTACACGTGTTTAAATCAAAGTCAATTCAAATTGGAAGATGGTATCTTCAAGATCGTTAGTATCAAATATAATATGTTGTCTTATCTGTTCTTCACAAAAATCCCATGAAACAGATCAAAATTTCAGTTTGATACAGGTTGAAAGAGAAAAACTAGACCAATATAAGACAAGCCATTTGGAATTTGTCCAGCTCTTTAGGGCAAATCCAGCATGGTTCTTCTGTAGTGCCACAGGATTTATCCAGTAATTGCATAATAGCTTTGTAACTTCATAGTGCAGGGATTGTAACAATGGAAATGCCAGTACAGGATGATGGGGCTGACCATAATAAGCATCAGTGCATTTTTTCTTTTGAAAACTAAATTCCAAGTCTTAAGGAGATGCTTCACAATCTACAAGAGGTTGTTAAAGCAATCATATCTTTTTCAAGGCTGTCATGGCTGTTTCCAGGCATATGGATGTCCAGCTACTTCACTTCCTTAGTCACAGCTTATTGTAAAAAGTACGTTTTTGGAAGGCACTGCCCAACCCTTTTAAATTCTCTGCCAAAGACTCATGACTTGGAATAAAAATTAGCACTATTTTGCAACAGTTAAAATTCTTTATCTTTTTTCCAGCTTTATTACTGAAAAATTGAAACATATTTACTGAAAGAATAGTAAACTTGTATTTGGAAGCTGCATCTTCCCAGGCATTGTTAATAATAAAATAGTTTTCTTTCTAAAATAAAGTTTGCATTATTATAATAGGAAATCATTCAAGAATGCCAAACCTCATACTGCTACATGATAATTTTTATTATTTTGTAACCTGCTTTGTAAATATCCTCACACGTCTGCAAAACTGTCAGTTTACAATTTACATTTAAACCTATCAATTTTAAATTAATAATTACAACTTCTATCTTTTCATTGTGAGGTAATCTAAAACTTACTTAGTTATTTTTATCATTCACACAAACATCCTGTCAGGTTTTACAAGGAAGAAAGACAAGAAGATGGGAATAAAAAACATCAGTGAAATCTCTTCTGAGAAGTGCAGAATAATTCATCTATGTATATGCACAACAAACTGATTCTAATGCACAATTGCTGAGCAGGAAAATCAGTTCCAATTGTTTATATCATAATATAAATTTGCAATAAGACAGCATTTGATATACAGACAAATCTATGGCTGCTTCAGTTAAATGTAGGGATTAGACAAGAGATTTGTTCCACTACAGTTTTTGAATTACTTTCTCAATGTTTAGATCTTCTGAATGTAATGTCCATAAAATAAACATGTTTCTGTGATTCCAGAAATGTACCAATTTGAACAGCTTTAAAAATAAGTCTCTTAATTCAACATGTGTTTCTCAAGGGATAGAGTTACATAAACTGGAGAGATCAAATATTTATTGGCTTGTTTTGTCCTGGGGCTTCTGAGTTTTGCAACTACACTTACTTGTGCTCTGCACACTATCTAAGCTTGCAGCTTAAAAATAAATGGGAAAATATTTGGACTTAACAGTTTTATCTTGACCATTGGCTATCAGGGAAGCAGTGGCATATGCATGCCAGGAAAGGCCAGGCTTCCCTTATACGGACAGTTCTTTGCAATGACACAATGGCTCCAATATAAAGTGTTGCTTAATCTAAGCTAGAAGGCAAAGGAACAAAGAAACATCAAGTGCCTGTTTGAGACCAAAGAGAACTGAAAAAGCACGTCATTTAACAATGGAGAAATTTAAGGCTGCTTTGTTACTAGCAGGGGTAGGAGATGCTTTGGGCTATCGAAATTTTATTCAGGAAAACAATGCTTTAGGTGCAAAGATCCAAGAGGAATTAAAAGAAATTGGAGGACTCGGGAACCTGGTCTTGTCCTCTGATAAATGGCCAGTAAGTGACAATACTCTGATGCACATGGCAACAGCTGAAGCTCTCATCACAGGTAAGAGGAAAAACCATTGTTATCTGGACGCAGATGGGAGGGTAGAAAGAGAACTGGAGAAGAGCTGTAATAATCATGTTTACTAGTTGAGCAGTGAACTAATGCTACCTTTAGTGAATGATGCTTAATAGGCCATGCATTTGCCCTAAATTTAAATAAGGTGAAAAAGAATGTAAATAAAGAAGGAAGTCTATGACTCAAATGCCACCTCAACCATGAACTCATAAAGTCACCTTTGGAGAGGCACTATGTGTATCTGTTTATCTGCAATATTTGAAATATCATACTTGTTTGTCTAAAAAGAGTACATGAATAATACTAGGAATAAATTATTCCTAGTAAAAAATTAAACAATTATTTAAAACTCAAAATTAGCTTTATTTAATTTGTGCATCAAGCTGAATTCCAGTTAGCAAGGTTGCACATTCGCTCATTTTGGTTGTATAAATTTGGTTAAAAGAATACATTAAGATTGCATGATACACTGAGTGAATTTCCACAAATATGGAAAGAAAACTAATCTCAAATGCCAGTCCTGCAGCTCTTTGGTGTAGTAAAAAATCAGTCTAGTGCATCAATAACTAATGGTATAACATTCATGCAATTGTATTTTGTATCCAGTTTATGATGCACGTTCAGGGGGACAGATATAGATATCTTTGTTAAAGACAAAAGCATTTCCTAACCTGTATTGCTTTCTTATTTTTTATGTGTATTGTACAATCAGATGTGTCAAAGTCAATGAAATTCATTTAAATTCCTTTCTTATCCGACCGCTGTTCTAAAATTAGCTGCCACTGATCTGTTGATGAGAATCTTGAGTATTTCTTATCTAGCTACTAGTTAGCCAATGAAGTGAGATAGAGCTAACACCCTAAAGATAATGGCAAGATGTCAACCTATGAAAGCAAAGAATGACTAGCATACTTCTGAATATAGTCAATGATTAAATACGAGTCACATGTCTCTTGCTTCTTGACCTCTGAGCATAAAGGTTATCTGCAAGCCTTATCAGCCGGCTCTGCAACCATTTTTAGATACAGTAGTTCCAAATTAGCAAGGTCATATTTCTCTCAATATATAACATGACACCATTTGTCAGGATACACCTTAACCTTGATTTCTTCAATTGTATTTACAGGCAACAGCTATTCAGTGTCTTTGTCTGTTTTTATTCTAAATAGGAAATATGCTGTTTTTCTATTATAGAAAGCATTACTTGATAACCTTTAAAATAAAGTTATATAGATAACAGGGAATACAGATGTTGATAGTTTATTGTTATCTACCAGTTGACAGGAAAAAAGCATTTGACAAAGAATAAATTGGAAACTAACCATGCTATCTGGAAACTAACCATGCTATCTTTCTAGAAAGATGGAAAATAGACACACATCCATTTTCTGCTTTTGTATTTTGATAGTTCAATTGCTTTGCCATGCTTAAAAATATTTATTAGAAATGTAAAATGTTCGCTAGAAATGTTACAAGCACAGTGGATGTTGCAGATGTAGTAGTACATCTCTTTTTCTATATTACAATATCTAACAAGGACTCATGCTGATGTGCAATTATTTTCACAAATATAATTAAGAATGATCAATACAAAAACCAAAGCCATGAAACTATCTAAATTCTATAACAAATAAATTCAAATTAAGCAAGATACAATTAATATATAAATAACTAGGCAACCAATAAACAGATGTCCATCCTCAAATGGCTTTCTGAATAATTCTGTTTCCAGCCCTTAATAAAATATAGGAAGAAAGGTACCATTTTGCCATTTAATTTTATTAGAATCCCAATTTAATTAGTACAGAAGCAGCTAATGACACTTTTACAGCAGCTTTGTTTATTATACCAATATAATTCCAATTTTATAAAAGGGTCTCTAATCTAGGCCACTAAATGAGTACATGGCTACCACTGGTCAAATACAATAGTTCTCAGCCAGAAAAAACAGAGCTACATTGACTTGTTCCTCCATGAAACAAGTGCTGCCATTCATCATGAACTAAACCATTGCTGAGAGGTATTTTGCAAAACAGTGTTGAAGCACTATTCTTGAGGGCAGAGGCCAGCATAGGGTATGCCAGTAGAAAAACATGCTGGCAGCATTTCCACTCCTGATTTTGTCTCAACAAAAAGATGGAATATGGTGCTATGTCAGAACCAAGGGGTCGAGACAAACAGGGGTGAAAAACCTCTTGCTGTCAGCTTTCCAATCTAACACATTGTTTGGAGAACTGGCGCCAGAGACGCCATCATTGTCATTGTCTCCTCATGGTTTATCCTACCATCCACGGGAAGAGAAGCAAAGGGGAGAGAAAAGTGAATGTCCTTTTTGTGACAGTTTTCCATGTACCAAGATCAGTCTCCCCTTCCCACCTTTGCATTATCACATGGAAGTGATGGCTGGAGCACTTAAACTCCAAGAGAGGGTAAGCAACTCTTCAATTGCCACTCTTCAATTGTCACTCACATGTGGTTTCTGGATGCATGTCAAAAATGGCAGCTCTCCAACCCTCCTGGTCAGATGGTATGCCAGGACTGGGTGAGCACAGCAAACACGGCAGCACCCTGAAGGTGGCAAATCTTTAGCCTGGAGAGCTACTCTTGGGTTGCCATCCAGCCAAGATCCAAAACAAAATATATGAGACCAACAACAGCTATACAATTTTTTTCAGTTCTGGATAATCTTATTCCATGCTCTGGCCCAATGCCGAGGGGACAAACTAAGTTTATGGAAGATCAGCAGGGCTGGAGCCATCATAACCATGGGTAAAATTCTATTCTACAGGACAAGCACTGTAACAAAGACACACATTCCAGGTCCTGCCAGGAGGTACTATTTCATAGAAGGGACCTGAAGTGTGCCACTCTCTTGGATCTCCTGAGATGAGCTAACTAAAGAGAGTTGATCATATGAATAAGTTGTTGGAAAGTGGACTTGTTTTGAATTTTTGTAAGACAAATGAAAATAAGCAATTTTTAAAAATTGGATGCTAGAAGGAACTACACTTTTTAATTAAAGGAGAAGAACACATAAAACTAATTCATAGCTACAGAATGATACAAAATATAACATTGGAAATATTGAAGGACCATTTTGAAATATGGCGTCAGAAGTTAATATCAATAATGTCAATAGTGATGTTTGTTTCTATGGGTAGACTATTTCCAAAAGAAGTTATGGAATAAATGGTAGAAGAGGAACAAGTTTTATTTGACACAGCAGAGACAGAATTGACACTAAAAATGGATGTACAAATGACAGGCTATAAGAATAACATGGAAAAAGATGTCTCATTGGATACAAAAGAAATTGGTTGATGCTTTAAAAATCAAGGAGTAATTACAAATAATAAAGAGATTGATCTTGATAATTGTTTTATATTAGATTATAAAAGAGGTTTCTTAAAGCTTGGATTAATCTTATGAGAAGAGGCAAAAGTTCTACAACATTACAGTACTTGAATGAACTAAAGATTAAGTTATAAGAAGTAAAAGAAGGAATATAAAGTTGATTTATTTGATCAAAATTAAAATACTGTAGTTATGTTGTTTCTGATAATCCTTAATGAACTTTTGCTAGGAAATGATGCTTTATGGGTTTGTTTATAGATAAGAAGTGGGATATGGAATGAAGACATCATAGTTTGTAAATTAAGAGGAGATGAAGTTACTAAAGTTGTTTATATTTGTTGTGATGAAGGTTGGAAGTCCTTCCTTCCTTCCTTTTCTATTTTTCTTTCTTTTAGTTTATATCAGTTATTACTACTGCAATTAAAATATTTAATGAAATTATTTTTAAAAATATGAAGTCACTTAAAGTTGGGATACTTTTTATCTATACCTCTTTAGTACTGTCTTTGGGCAGGGAAAGTGTGAATGCTCAAGAAATAGTCTTGCTGTCATGTTGGGTTGTTCATTTAAAATGCTAGCACAGTGTCTAGTTGTTGTTGTTGTTTTAAACAGCGAATTCCATTCTAGGAATTATTAGAAAAAAAAATTGCTAGTAATGAATGTCCTTCCAGAAATCTACTGGTATACACAATATTCCATCCTATGATTTTACTAATACTGATTATTAAGTCTCAAAAAGTCTCAAGCATTGGAAAAGAGCAAACACAGATATCTAAAATAAGTAGAAGGCTAAAGCAAATTCCCTACAAGAAAAATGAATAATGGTTGCAGGGTTTGTTCTTAACCAATAGAGAATAAGGAGAGACTTAACAGAAGCACATAAATCATAAATGACATGGAAGATATGGGTTCTTTACTTTAATTTTCAGAGCACTAACCTTTGAAATTAAATACAGAAAGATTCAGGAATAGCAAAAATATGAAAAGTGTATTTATATTCTGCAGACTTAACAATAGCACTTCCTACTATTTAGAAAGTTTTAAAGGAGGATTATGCATATTCATAAACAGCTGTGCTATCAGTGATTTCTGATGCTACATCTGAATCATAGCCAACAAACTTTGAATGACTGTCTGCTACGCTTCAGTAGAAAGAGACATTGATCTTCTATTTGTGAACTTTCTAAATACAGTACATCTGTTTGTCCAAATCATGTTACAGAATGCAATGTCTTTTTGGTTCTTATAAAATTGTATTATGGAAATAAAACAATGTTCTTAACTCTGTGATAAAGCAAAAAGAACTCCTGGTTGTACAAAGAACTTTCCACCTTATTTTTTATTTCCAATATTCAACTCATATTCATGAGAATGAAGATAAATATATGTATCCCAAGATAATGTTGAAGGGTGCAATCTGAGTCAGCCACTGGGAACAAAGGTTTACTCTTCCAAGCTTTCAGGCTCGCCCTGGAACTCATTATTGGGGAACTTCTCTCTCTTCCAAATATATGCACTGGGCTGTTCTATCCTGGTTTCTGGTTGTGTGTAGCTTTTAGTTGTAATTAGGGTGTGGCTGGCTGGCTATTAAGTTATTAGCTGTTTCCTTGTGCCACCACATCCTTGGTTCATAAGTACCTCATAGGCTCATGGTTAATCAGCACTCCTATTGACTGACATCAGGCCAGTTTCTCCGGCTTCAATGTTTTTCTGGCTATATTTGTCCCTGCTCAGCCAACAATAATTGTAGCTGCAAAATCAAATGTATGTCCTTGTTCATTGCAATGTGAGGCTACCAATGACTTTGGGTCTCCTCAACTGTTCTCGCAATCTGGTGATTAGTTTCCTCTCCATCTGTCCCACATAGTTGCAAGGGCAATCCATTCAGGAATCCATTAAATTACATTACAAATTTCTCTCACCTCCAAACTATCATATGCATGTGTTCCATGTTACATAGAGGATTCCACTGCCAT